>NW_019384981.1:211275-296533 GCF_000671375.1 Centruroides sculpturatus | reverse complement strand
CTTTTTTTTATATATATATTTTATTTTTAAGAATGAATAGATTAGATTAAATCAAAATACAGTCGATTGTTGCTTGGACTGGAATGCGCGCGTAGGGTAACGAGTTCGAGCACCCGTTGTTTACAAAACTGTCGTACGAGGTGTTGATTATGAAAGGAAAACAATCCCGCTTTGCACGCAAATCTTGCATGGAACCATGGGAAAAATCGTAAGAGGGAGGAGTTTACTGTATGATGTATAGTTTGTTAATATTTTTATTAGCGGTTCTTTCTTTTTTTTTTTCATTTTCCTTTGCTTCTACCGTCTTCAAAAGCGAGAAGTTCTAATTACTTCGCTTGATTAGAAGAGCGACTAAATTCCATTAAAGGACGCTTATCTGTCATGGGGGCTGCTTTATTGATGGTCGGCGGGTCACAACCGCCACACCTAATTATACAGTGCAGGTCGGCAGTCTATACGTCGCCTTGCCTATACAAAGGGAGCCGCAAACACCTCCCATCCAACCTCTTATGATTGACCAGAGGTCGCTTCTCACTTTAAATGATGGCCGACTACTTCCTGGTCTTTTTTTTTTTTTTTTCCTCTTGTAGGAAACCGCGAAAATTATGTTACGAGGTGTCTCGCAGTCGGAATTAAAATGGAAACTTCTATATGTTCCGTGCTAATTTGTGTCATTCTTTATGATGTGATAGGTTGTGACACTGTAATTTTAAAATTTAACAGGTTCGGCTCTCTCTAAACAGGTTGCATCTCGGTTTTCTTTATGCCGTAATAGTGTGACCTAAAGGAGAGGCGAATAGAATCTTATTTACATAGCATTAACTATGTTTATAATGATCAAATTAAACACAGTTCTAATACCGTTAGAATTGGAATACAAAAGTCTATACTTTAGAGAGAACTTTAGAACATTCCCCCCTCCTTGTAAAATTCCTATAAATTATGCCGTGTAAGAAGCTTAACTTATGAATATTTTAGTAATTTCACTCCCCCTTGTATAAATTATAATGGTGTACTTCTGTTAATATCCGCCATTCCGAAACTCGATAATGTAGCATTCTTATGGTCTGATCAAAGCACCCCCAATCTATGAAGTAGCGTGCAACTATATTTTTCGAGCTATTATAACGAATAAGGATTCCCCGAACTTGGCAAGCAAGGTGCACATTTCGATCATTAAACCTTCAATTATTTTCGTTTGTTCAAGTTAACGTTACCATTTTTATTTCTAAAATAAAAACATGCTGAAATTCTCAAAACTGTTCATTAAGAGCGAGATTGGAAATCTCCGAACGAATTCCGAACGCCCATTACCATCCTAATGAGAGTAGCTATCCACCCACCAGGCAATTATCCGTTTTCCAATATCCACTCGGCCGTTACGTTCCTATCACAACCACTAATCATTGCTTTCTCGCCAAAACATCCAAATCGATATCTTTAATTTTCCTACAAAACTTCGCTTTGCCCCCCCTGTAAAAATTTCTTCGTCATTCTTTTCCAATGATTACTCGATACTAGCGACCTCGCCGGTAGCCCGGAGAAGTAAACAGATGGCCTTCTTCCATTTTTTTTTTTTTTCTTTTTTGTTCGTCTTCCTCTTCTACTTGTACTTTCGCGCTCCAGATATTAATGACGTGACAATCAAGGCGAGGGTAATCTCTACAGATGTGATGCTACACGTAAACAAACATTAATTATCCAGACTAGATATCCCTGGATAAGGGGGGAACATCTTTATCGGCATCGCTTAGAAAGAAAACTTTCGAGACAAAGATGGATAGTCGAGACAAACTTGAAGCGCTATAACCCCTAGGGGTACCTTCTCTATGAAACATCCATCTTTTCTTTGTACTCATACTATCTTCTTTTTTCTTTCTTTTGACGTCAGAATGTCTTGGTCTTCCATCGCCCACAGTTTTGTTGATTTTTGTCCATCTGCCAGTGGATCACAACTCGAGAAGGATTAATTCGTTGGGCTGTTGTATGAGCCCAATCGCTTATGTCAATATTTCAAATTATTAATTTATTAAAGCGATATCTTCTTTAATATATTAATTAAGATTTAAGATTATAAAAACACTATATTTCGTCTATCGATTGTTAATTTATACAAGTTTAAAATGGCGGTGATATTACCCAATTTCTTTCTCTTTCAGTCTGACATCTGCCATCAAAGCGTTTACGAATTAGTCCATTCGGAAGATAGAGAAGAATTACAGAGATATTTAATGTGGAATTCTCATCTTCCAACAGATCGAACTAATGTTTCTCTTCAGGAGATCTTAATGACAGGTAAGTTGCGATCAACTCCCTAATTCGTTTATCTGCTAGCTTCTAGTGCCTGGTTAATCGGGCATGGCGATGGGTTTACTTCTATTGTAGTTGAAGAATGGCTTCTCGGTGTACACACGAGATTTGCAGTCAATAGATTGCCATTGATGTTTCCTTAAACGAGGCACAGTTCAATAATAAGCAGATAGATGCTTTAGCGTGGCGTGTTCTGTAACAATTGTCAGAGGTGTTGGTTCTACACTACATTTTCCAGCGATCGATCCACTTTCGGATATTTGCTTTGTTTCAATTCATAGATCTACCGAAATGATTTATACCTGGATATCGTGTCTCACGCTACCGTCAGCGATGCTTACTCATAAATAACACTTTTTTTCCCCCTTTCTACTGATAACCCATCATCAGTAGAAATCAGAGGTTTTCCCCCTAAAAAAATCTTATCCAAACACCCGCGTTTAACTAGTGTTCACACCTATTTATTATCTATTAATTANTTTATTAATTCAAATTAATTGAAATTATTTAATAAAATATAATTTATTACACATTAATTTAATGTTATTTATTCAAAATTAAAAACTAATTAAAACAAATCTGTTGTGACGTCACGTAATTTAAAATTATCTTTCGTTTCATTCATTCTTGTATTAGAGTACGTTATCTCGGGTAAATACAATAAAATCAGAGCGGATAAACAAACAAGGACATTTAGAAACATTAAATTGATAGCACTCTAAGTTAATTAAAGTTAAAGCCTTAGCAAGATTGAATGCAATTTTGGACGGTAGATCCATTACGAAATTTACATGTACATTCTTCATTAGCTCTCTGTGAAGTCATTAATTGAGTATATTTCTTGGTGGAAGCCATGATAGAATATGTCTGGTAATATAATTTCGCAATTTGTATTAGGCAAGTTTTCGTTTACTTTTATTATTTAAACCGCTGTGTTTTGCGATGTGTTAATCTATTCTTCCGCAGAAATGTATGTTTACAATCTTGTTTTAATGCTCGAAATCTTATTACACATCACTTCTGTTCGATTGATTGGAATAGTGTTTATTTTTACGTAAATTTGACGTCATTCTTCGGCGTTTTTTATTGTAAGATTGAAATGGTTACGTCAAATTGACGTCAAAATGTGTAGTAATCTCAACCAATCGAATAGGCCCATACGTTAAAATCGGTTGTGATTTGTTATCTTTAATTTCAAAAAATCTAGAAGTGATTTTTTTTTTAGAATTTCTGTCAAATTTTTCTTAAACACTTCATAAATTCAACAGATAAAACAAATATAATTTATATTGGATACTTTGCTAATAATACCGTTAAACTTTCGAATGATGGCCACTGACGAGAGCATAAAATATGGCCGTTGTTCAGAGGTGGTCGTTGTTTGGAGATTATTTTGTAAGCATTCATAAAGAAATACTTCTGAAAAAAGGCCGTCGTTTGGAGGTTATTTTGTAAGCCCTAAAAAAGGAATGCTTCTGAAAAAAGGCCGTTGTTTGGAGGTTATTTTGTAAGCNCCCCGAACTTGGCAAGCAAGGTGCACATTTCGATCATTAAACCTTCAATTATTTTCGTTTGTTCAAGTTAACGTTACCATTTTTATTTCTAAAATAAAAACATGCTGAAATTCTCAAAACTGTTCATTAAGAGCGAGATTGGAAATCTCCGAACGAATTCCGAACGCCCATTACCATCCTAATGAGAGTAGCTATCCACCCACCAGGCAATTATCCGTTTTCCAATATCCACTCGGCCGTTACGTTCCTATCACAACCACTAATCATTGCTTTCTCGCCAAAACATCCAAATCGATATCTTTAATTTTCCTACAAAACTTCGCTTTGCCCCCCCTGTAAAAATTTCTTCGTCATTCTTTTCCAATGATTACTCGATACTAGCGACCTCGCCGGTAGCCCGGAGAAGTAAACAGATGGCCTTCTTCCATTTTTTTTTTTTTCTTTTTTGTTCGTCTTCCTCTTCTACTTGTACTTTCGCGCTCCAGATATTAATGACGTGACAATCAAGGCGAGGGTAATCTCTACAGATGTGATGCTACACGTAAACAAACATTAATTATCCAGACTAGATATCCCTGGATAAGGGGGGAACATCTTTATCGGCATCGCTTAGAAAGAAAACTTTCGAGACAAAGATGGATAGTCGAGACAAACTTGAAGCGCTATAACCCCTAGGGGTACCTTCTCTATGAAACATCCATCTTTTCTTTGTACTCATACTATCTTCTTTTTTCTTTCTTTTGACGTCAGAATGTCTTGGTCTTCCATCGCCCACAGTTTTGTTGATTTTTGTCCATCTGCCAGTGGATCACAACTCGAGAAGGATTAATTCGTTGGGCTGTTGTATGAGCCCAATCGCTTATGTCAATATTTCAAATTATTAATTTATTAAAGCGATATCTTCTTTAATATATTAATTAAGATTTAAGATTATAAAAACACTATATTTCGTCTATCGATTGTTAATTTATACAAGTTTAAAATGGCGGTGATATTACCCAATTTCTTTCTCTTTCAGTCTGACATCTGCCATCAAAGCGTTTACGAATTAGTCCATTCGGAAGATAGAGAAGAATTACAGAGATATTTAATGTGGAATTCTCATCTTCCAACAGATCGAACTAATGTTTCTCTTCAGGAGATCTTAATGACAGGTAAGTTGCGATCAACTCCCTAATTCGTTTATCTGCTAGCTTCTAGTGCCTGGTTAATCGGGCATGGCGATGGGTTTACTTCTATTGTAGTTGAAGAATGGCTTCTCGGTGTACACACGAGATTTGCAGTCAATAGATTGCCATTGATGTTTCCTTAAACGAGGCACAGTTCAATAATAAGCAGATAGATGCTTTAGCGTGGCGTGTTCTGTAACAATTGTCAGAGGTGTTGGTTCTACACTACATTTTCCAGCGATCGATCCACTTTCGGATATTTGCTTTGTTTCAATTCATAGATCTACCGAAATGATTTATACCTGGATATCGTGTCTCACGCTACCGTCAGCGATGCTTACTCATAAATAACACTTTTTTTCCCCCTTTCTACTGATAACCCATCATCAGTAGAAATCAGAGGTTTTCCCCCTAAAAAAATCTTATCCAAACACCCGCGTTTAACTAGTGTTCACACCTATTTATTATCTATTAATTATAATAAAAATATAACAAAAACAATTGAAATTTCGTCCGTACATGAATGTAAATTAGTAATTTCGATATATATAGGCCTATATATATATATATATATATTTTTTTTTTTGTAACGTGTTAAGATCTGTAAACTGATTATTATTACAAAGACGAATATTAATAATAAATCAGAATAAATTGGCCACAGGCCGAAACATGGCAGTAAAATGTTAGATGAACCATGATAAGAGGTAAAGGTGAAAGAGGTCACCTCGTTATCCTCGGAAGGGGCCCTCTTCCGAAAATTGATACTATCCCCCTTCATCGTTTGCGTGTCTTAGTATTGTATTCGTGCCGAGTATGGGCTCTTTTTTTATATACATTTCTTGAATACACACACAAATATATCGGGTAATTGCTGGTTATTGTGAGGAAGAATTAAATGATGCCACCGACTGAGATACACGAAGTGGATCTAGTAGTATTTTTCCTTCCCCCTCTGCTTCATTCATTACTAACGGCAATGATTCGGTAATAAGATTTTATTGAAAAAAACTACATTCTTTTCTACGCAAAATTATCGATGTGCCCTCTTTTTTTTTACACTACTATGAAGGTATAATTAATTTTTTTTTTCCTCTGCTGACATGCATAGTCGCTATTCCTTCTACGGTTGCCATTCTTTCTAATGAATTATATGTTTCTTCTTACAGAAAATATCCAATATTTGGAGAGAAATTTTACAGTGAGGTTCAGATGTTTGCTAGATAATACCTCCGGTTTTCTGGTATGTATTATCCTTTACTATAATTACGTTAAGAGTTCTTACTTTAGGAATTTTAATAGTACAATACTTGTATATTCAGCGACTCGACATACGAGGACGTATAAAAATACTCCACGGACAGAATCACAAAACGGAGGAACCACCCCTAGCCTTATTCGCAGTTTGTACACCGTTTGGGCCGCCATCTCTTCTTGAAATGCCACAGAAAGATTCCATGTTCAAAAGCAAACATAAATTAGATTTATCGCTAGTTTCTATGGATCAGAGGTAAGACTCGATGCGGTTTTCAATATATTTTCGATGTAAAATGGTTAAAATTAATTAAATTTCTTCATTTTAGAGGCAAACAATTACTTGGTTATTCAGACGGAGAGCTGGCTAATAAGGGTGGATACGATTTTGTCCATTATGATGATCTAGCTTACGTGGCAAGTGCCCATCAGGAATGTGAGTGTAGTTTTTAGTTACTGCTTGAAATGTAATTGTCACATTTTAAAATTGTTATATATATATATATACAGTACTAAAGACAGGAGCTTCTGGACTGATAGCCTATCGACTTGTGACGAAAGAACAAAAATGGCAATGGTTACAGAGTAGTGCGCGTTTGGTATATAAAAACAGTAAACCAGACTTCATCCTCTGTACCCATAGGCCTTTAATGTAAGCATTTTTAATAAATTCATGCTAATATCTGATAGTACACTAAGTAATTATGTTATTCAAATTTTTAGGGAAGAAGAAGGTCGCGATCTTTTAGGTAAAAGGACAATGGACTTCAAAGTCACGTATCTGGATGGAGGACTAGGTGTAATGACAGATAGGAATGCTCTACTTTCCGATAGTGACTTCGTATTACGTTGCCAACGCAATCGTAGATACAAATCTCAAATCCGAGATCTTCTAACCACTTGCAGGAAAAGGAAGGTCCCTGGAGAATCCTATATCGAGGATACTCCGTATAACAATGTGTATCCCTATCCAACGGAAGGAGTAAACGGATTGTCTACATATGCCACGGCGATGCCACAAAATTTGTTCACAGCCATCGACAATACTCGGTTCTTATCGCCGGAGAACTTCATCCATTATCGCCATCTTGGTGGATATTATTCCGACTATCATACTACACAATACTCCAGCAATGGTTTCTTAGATATGACAACCAGGACTTGCTTTCCTTATGCAGACGGTGGTCAACTTTCTAAAGACGATAAACTGTATCCCTGCCAATTAGAAACTGCTAAATTTAACGGTGATTCCAGTCGTTTGGTGCAACAGATGGGAACTAAATCTTCGTGTTGTGAAGCGTATGTCTCTACATCAGATCCCAGTGCCACGTTGCGTGGGTGTTTAATGACTGCAACCAGTGCAGGGATTCAACCGTTAATACCCACCTTAGATCGTGAACCCAAGCTCTCCGATTTGGGATGCCACAACTTGAATTTCTCATTACCACCCACTGATTGCATCAACGTCATCAAACCCAAGAGTACGAACCCTTTACCTCCACACCTCAGGGATGCCAGGGATAATAAAAATGACGGACAGGCGTCGATAGTTTCCGCTTTCAGTAACGATACTCGACAAAGTGTTCTAATGTGGGGTAATTCGCTATCGAGATCGTCTTCGGGGCACATGTCTTCTTCTTCGGCCATTTTCGATGGTAAGTTACCTCGTTATAACGATTCCTCTATCAAGGGGACGGACTTAGTGACGTCGTCGGCTTGTAAATGGAACGGGAATGTCAGTGCCCCCAAGTCGTCTTCACCCCACAACAGTACGAGTCCCGCAAGCGGGAAGGTGGCGCCACCTGTCAGTTACGGCAGTGCCGCTTACAGTCATGACGTCACACATGAGGTAAGTTTCAACAATTTAAACATTCAACCAATGAAATATGAATACAGAATTTTAAATTTTCAAATATTCTAATTTAATAAGTAACGATTAATTGCAATTATTGATTAATTTTTAATCATTTCTATAACAGTAAATACATTTAAATTTATATATATATATATTTTTTATAGAATTGTTTAAGAATATTCATGTCACAGTTATTCCCGCTTCGAAAATATTGCGAAAATTCGCCATTTTGATTATTTAATTCGATAAGGAATAATGCCAAAAAGAATAATAATAATAATAAATCGATATTCAGTACACAACGACTCTTTTCAAAATATTTTTAACGTTTGGCAACTTTATATATTTAGTCTAATTATATGTAAATGTAGGCAAATGTTTTATAATCGGTTTGCCATCGGCAATCGATATTCAAAAAATGGTTTTCGATCGGTTTTTAACAGAAAATTTACATCCAAAACATGAAGATATCGGCCTCAAGCGATTGATATGCAAGAAAAAAAAATCACGTGAGATTTATATCGAGCGAAAAATGACAGCTGAAAGCGATCATGTCGCTTCCTGATTAGCGATTTACGATCAAAAATAAAACGCAATTTCTTATATATTGATAATTTATAAGTTAAAAAAGATGGAAGCCATTTTAAATTTAAATTCGTTTACGTAATCATGCACTGATTGGCCACTTATAAACAATATATATGACGTAATTTAAATTCTACAGTCTAATTGGAGCGTTTAAAATATTAACGTCGGAGCGATTACTCTGATTGGTTTATTGATATTTAAATCGAACCAATAATAGAAAGTAAATTACGAATTTAAAATTTTAGGATCTTTATTGGTTAAATTTAAAAATTTAAATATTCTAACGTGTTACCTGTATTTCTTCTCTATTGGTTAATTAATTAATTTTATTTTTTTTTTAAAAAGAGCGATACGAGGTTGAAAAATGTGCGGGATTAAGTGTGATAATGTTTAAATTTTATTAATAAATTTATTTACCAAAACTAGGGGTTGCATTAATTGAAATTATAGCCATGGTAATGGTGACTTGTTTCAGGGCTGGCAGGTTGAGACGCCGGGAGCCTGGAGATCCCCTCTACGTAAGTCCTCATCCCTTATTTCATGTCGTCAGTAATTTCCCTTAAGAATTATTTCATTAACTTACTAACTCCGTGGCGTCACAGCCTTCATTGCTCCTTAACAACTAACCTGCATGGTGTGAGGTGCTTTTTGTTTTCACTTGTTTCTCTGAAACTATTTTCCAGTACGAATGCTTTCTTTCTTTTGTTTTTAAATTTTTGTCTTGTTTATTCATTTTATGAAAGATTTTTGATTATGATTATTTTATTTTTTGTAAGAATTTTTTGCATTAAAAATTAAAGCATGGGAAAGCTACTATCTGCTCGTCTACGCAACAAACTGCGTTGCGTTGCGAAATATACATTCTACTGTATTTAAGATTTATTTTCTTAATTCCGATTTAAAAAATACTTTTGAATGTTTTTTTTTTAAATTGTATTTTTTAATGTAGGCTAAATAGAAACAATATAAACACGAGCACTTACATAAATTTACTTGCGACTCGAGTATACCTTTGAGTTGACGCACGCTTTTTTGCGTTGCAACGTTTATCGACGTAACAAAACCCTAGTTAAGTTGCATCGTAAGTGAAGCTTTTGTAATTAAGACAAGTTAATAACGCCAAAATTTAAATTACTGTATATAAAAATGTATTATAATAAACACAAAACCACTCCGTACTTCGTTAAGCCGCCATGTTTGTGTGCTTAAACTTAGTCTAAAATTTCAAATTTTTATATGAATATATTTATTATTATTTTTTTTTTTCGAGGCATTCCAACTGGAAAACAGTATCAGAATTTTGTAAATAGTATCAGCGACTTATACTAATTTTTATTTATTTATTTTTTTTACTTTTTCTAGCTGGTTTTGGGCAACATAGAGAATGGTCTTCATCCTTCTGTGAAACAGGAAGGAAACCCACTACTCTCCATCTCTGAAGTCACCAACACATTACTGAATCATGATTAACATCCAGAACGATGTACAAAGATCAATCAACAAACAAATCGACACTTCGCTAAATAACATTAAAAAAAAAAAAACAGTTCCTGTACAACAGAGAAACAGAAGCAGCAAAGTGTTGATTCTCAAANACAAAGATCAATCAACAAACAAATCGACACTTCGCTAAATAACATTAAAAAAAAAAACAGTTCCTGTACAACAGAGAAACAGAAGCAGCAAAGTGTTGATTCTCAAAAAAAAAAAAAAATAACAATAAAATGGCGCGTTATATGTGATAGTTCCTGTAAAAAAAAAGAAAAAAAATGAAGAAGAAAAAAACATTAAATTTAGACGGTGTTTGAGTCAAGAACATTTCTCTTTTATTACTTATCTGCATACAAAAGTAATGTATTAAATGTGCTTAATTGTGTTTAATAATTTGTGCACAATAATAACTTATTTAATTATCATTTATTTGTACAGTTTCTGCTAAAAAACCAAAGATAGTCCGGAATATGTTATCATATTATTGTTTTTTTTTTAAATCATAACTGATTATTTATATCGGTGCAATTTGTATTTTAAACTAAAATTCGGACTAAAAAAAAAACTCCTTTTTTTAAAAAAAAAAAATTCCATTTTTGTGATAATTTTTGGTGGAGAAACTACAAAACTCCGGTTTTTAATGTAACTGAGCCGGATTAATTGTATTAAAGTATTCACACACACACACACGCCTAAGGCGATCCATTTGTATTGAGTATGGTTTAGCGCCGGCCCTGAATTTTGATATTCAGCTGCTGGAATCCGTAAACAAATAAATTGTTTAAGTGATACTACGGCCAGTGAGTTATGAAGTAGAAGATCCCAAAGAGTGACGCACAAATAAATAAATAAAATAAATGCAGATTGATCCAGTTAAGTGCTGCTTCCATGTATCTCTGGGACCATCTATGTTGCTCTGGAATAAATAAATAAAATAAAATAAAAAAACAACAGAAAACAAAGCTCAAAATACAGGGCTGCTTGTAAATATCATTTTTTTTGTTTTTTTTTTTTTTTATTAAGGACTACTCATTAGAGGCACAGGGTAGTCGGTCAGGCTAGTCAAAAAAAATAATAAAATTAAAAATACAATTCTTGTTGCTGTAGTATTACATTTTTCCAATTTTCAAAACTTGTTTCTGTGAAAATTGTGTTCATAAAGTAGCGTTAAGATGTATTGTATGTAGAAACAGAAGTTTCTGTAATGTAATGTATTGTAAAAACTACATATAAAAAAAAATCGGGTTGTTTCTTTTTATACGTTGCAAACCCATTATTTTATTTTTTGATAGCAGATGTTCTTAACTGTTCTTTGACATACTCATAAATTATTGTACTGTATCACTTACACTGTGTTTTAGTGGTAGTGAGTGATCTCCTTTCATGCACCATGTACAGATTCAGGGATTATTCACAGAAATGCTGCCAGTACTATCACATTTCACTGTATACCTGTGCAATGAATAAAACATTTTGAATTTTGTGTTTTTTTTTTTCTTTCATTTTTTTCATGTGATATATATTTAATAATTGATTTAATTAATTCAAAAAAAAGGAGGACATCTAAATCTTGATTTAGAAAAAAAAATCTATTGGGTTATATAAAATTTCTGTTAAAATTTTAAATCTAAAATGTTAAATGTTTGCAAAATCTTACTGTATAAACAATGCAGAGAAGTACCTTAAGTATTGATTTGTAAATACATTCCTCCAATAATGGCCAGATTTCTACAGATGTGCATACAACCTACAAAAAAAAACTATCACTCCAACAATGTCTCAGGCCACAAATTCTATTTTCTATCCCTTAGTAATTGCCATTGCCTGGGAAGTGATTGTAGACGATCGCAAAAAATTCCCACACAAGTGTCCTCGGGTGTTTGTAGGAGTTTAGTGCACGCTCCCTCGAAAGGGCAAAGAAATCCTACAAACATAATGTAAATCGACCCTTTATTGTAGGCTACGACTTACATAAAAATTTACAGTATAAAGAAAAAAGTGTCCTCTATTTGCAGTGATGATTAAAAATCCAGCACTGACAGCGGGATGCGCCATATAATCTTGGCTTATACGAATTTTAGTATATAGTAACTACTTAGTATACTATAATAAATCCAAAGAAAATGAATAAAATTAAAGAGTAATTGTTTATTTCAAATAACCAAACAAAAGCCTTCATTTTTTACAGGTTCTTACTTGTTTTCTCCTAATACAAATTTTAGATTTTCAGAAAAAATAAAAACACCTTTTCCCCCCACTGCTGAGTTTATGACTACAGAACTGATGATAACGATTCTGCTCTTTAAGCTATACAAACCTCGATATAGAGCCACTCTCATAAAGTGCTAATGAATACTCGTGAATGGATCTTCCCTATATTAAATGACCTTTCAGTTTGAAAGAATTGCAAGCATTAACATGTGTTAATGCATGGGATTCATTCAATAAGTCCCCCTATTATGTCTTTAATCTTTAAAGCTCTCTTTTCTGTATCTGTAAATTGTATTATTAGCTTGGTTATTGCTTTCATATATTTTTCCCAATCATTAGAATATTATATCACTGTTTTTATTTGTTTCTTTCAAATCTTTAGCAGTTAATAAACCTGAATTCTGAATAAGTCTTTAAGAAATTTTATAAATATTTATTGATGTAGCCATATTTGAACCTAAAGATATTGCAGGTGACTAGAGAACTATTTCTTGAATCAAAGGCTCTGTTCTAAGATGTTAAATCTTCCAGCATAAAGAATCAAACTGTAATTCTGAATTGTTACATAAAATTATTATTTACAAACTTGTAAACAATTTTACTATTTAAAATCTTAAATATATAGCTAAATAAATAAATCAAGTCACTGCTTAGTTCAGGTAGCCATCACTTCTAACATTACCAGTGTTTTAATGTGTTCAATCAAATATTTGACTATCCTTGGCTCAGAACTTGTTTTCAAAGTAGAGGATATTTCACTGAACACATTAAAACACTTGGTAGTGTTAGAAGTTTGGTTTATGTTAGATATGTAGTGTAGGTTGTCTTCTGTGTAGTTCTGCATTGTGTGCAAGAAGTCACAACCCAAGATTGCAGAGTTCTCAAAACAGAATGACCCTGCTACCATTGCAGCACACCTTCTCCATCTAAGTGTTGGCATTTTGTTAAAACACTCTGTATTTGGCAATTAAAATTTAAATTAATCTTTACAGAAGCATTGATACAATAAAAAACAGCTGTGATTTTAACTGTATATTCACTCTTACTTAAAATTACAATATATAAAAATTCAAATATTGTAATGAATAAAGCAAATTAATCAAAATAAATTTGATCATATAAACTACTAACTTTAATTGAAAATAATTTTATTATTAAATATCACATTATATACAGTTGTTATTTTTTTACACCATTTTGTATTTTCTTGTTTAATTTTTTCTTTTTATTATTTTGTTTAGTAACAACTGCCTTTCTTTTATTTGGTTTTGTGAATCCTTCTTTATTTGGTTTTTTAAATCCTTCTTTAATTCTGTCCTCTTGTAATTTTTTCAAAAGGGCATCGGAATCGATGGGATCTATTATCTGTCCCATTTTGGTTACGATTTTTGGGGCTACAGCCCTCTGAAATGCTGTTTCCGGATTCCAAGTTCTGCCGATGGGTTGTCGAAGAGTGCTCTCAAATTGCTGAACGCTCGAGAATGGAAAGGGAATTTCGTTAACCTAATAAACAGAACATTAATGAAAATTTAATATTGATATTTCAAGAAATAATTCAATTAAAATAAACTTCAATTAACCTGAAACTGTTTTATTTTCTCATTATGTTTCTCGTTAATGATGACATTTCCTAAAGTGCTGTCTTTTCGAGGAGGCGCAGGGGGTGCTTTGATGATAAAACTGTAAGTAGATTTTACCATAAGAAAACTTAAGACCCATAAAATTTTAAAAGAAAAAATAAACCTGATGTTTTACCGTCTTCTTCTCTTCTTGGGGACTTTAATTCCGCTTCCTCCCCAGTTGCCCCAACCTGGTAAAAATGTATCTACGTCCTTTGGTTTATCCTTTTCTATAGCAGCAGACTTTTCTGCTCTGTAAAATAAAAATAAAAAAATTAATGAGATTTTTTCCCAACCAATTTACATTATAATAATTGGATAAAATCTGGTTGAGACATATTTTCATTACATTAATAAATTTTCAAACTCAATTAACAATAATTATTACAAGAGTAATTTGAAATAACTAATTAATTTATATTAAGTGTCAGAGCTTGTATTTATTTTTTTAATTAAGAAAAATAAGAAATAAAAGAGTCGTGTCTTAAATACTTTATAGAAATGACGTCGCAATCTTATTTTAATTGACATATTCATAACCACGATCAGAGCTTCAACTCTGATAATAGAAATATAACAAAGAAATATATTTTAGAAAGGTCTTTTATCAATAGCAGAGGGAAGGTAAGGAAAAGAAAGAAGGCAGGGGAGAAAAAAGGTCGACATAATAGCTTGCATGACCAAACTGGATCAAATTATTGGTCATCAACTTTCACGTCACAATTAATGAGTTCCGTATCTGATTCATCATAAGTGTCATGTGGTAATTAAAATATCAACGTTTTCTTACAGAAAATTTAAAATAGAACGTCGACTGTATAATTTTATTAGAATTACTGGAATTAATTTAAATATTAAAAATTTCAGAACGGACTTTTACAGATGAATGGGATTACCGCTTTTAAGATTTTTGCCAATTTTTATACTAATAAATCATAAAATAACATTTAATATCCAGTGATAAGTCATCAATTATGTAATTTTGACTAAATGTGAAATTTGAAATATAAGTTATCATTTATTTTAAAAATATATATTTATATATTAANAAATATATATTTATATATTAATATATAAAAAGAATTTTGATTGATTTTAATTGTGTCAACATGCCAATGTGCAAATCAAACTGAATTATTAATAGAACCTGATAATGGCAAACAATCTAAAAGAGTTATTATTTGTGTAATTAATAATTCTCTTGGAGGAATTTCTAATTTAAACAACAGATGGCAACATACACATACATAAACACACCATGTCAGGATAAAAGCTTAAAGTCAGCTGAGTGTCATTGAGGACCATGGGTGCATAGTCATCCCCAGTTGTTACACGATCTGTGTGGATTGTATCTTCTAAATTAATTAGTTTGAAAGTAAAGATTGGATGGCAATCTGGATACATAATTGAAAACATATTTGCACGGTAAGGGGAAGTTGCGGGTTCGGGACTCCTCCAGATTGCTCTTTTCTTCCACAATATTCTAAACTAATTTTTTTAATTCTATTGATTAAATTTAATACAAGATGGCAACTTAACTGCCTACCTTTAGTTCAAATTACATAACATTTATATACTTAATTAGCCAAAATGTAGGTAGCCCAATAATAAATCTGACATTATGATTTGAGTCATACGAAAATAAGAATATCCTCTGAATGAATAATTCACAAGCCAATAAATCAATATCAGTTAGTCTTTTTCTTTTCCTCTCATTTTTAACCTTTTCTGCCTCGTGGGTACTGAGAAGGACTTTAAATTAGGGTATACTTATCATGGTTCAGTCAGGCCTAGTGTGTAGCTAGGTGGCAAGGGAGAGATCCGACATATATAATTGTCGAGTTGACGCAAACCTGAATATAATAGTGGCAGGGTGATGTTTTTATCATCTCAGACATCTGGCCTGCAATAAGTCAATTTAGATATATGTTGATAAAATCTGTATCACTTTACATACATTTAATCACCATATTATGATGGCTGGTACTGTTCAACATACCAGATATGATATCTGCCTCTTAAACCAAAAACAATAACTAAGTATTAACATATACTTAAACTTAAGTTATTTTTTTTAAATTGAAGCCAATCCAAGAAGTAACCAAATACATTTCTTTTTAAAGTTCATTTAATTTCTGTAAAGTATAAAACATTATAATTTAACCCCATCTTAATTCTATAATTTATAATTATGAGATTAAGATTTGATGTTTGCACGGTTTCATTTTAAATTTGTTGAATAAATGGTAAAAATTAATTTATATCATATGGTATAAAGTTTGATGATGTAAATAACATATTTGAATACATTACTCAAGTTACACAAATATCTATTTATATAAGCCACTGAACGCATGTCCGTCCATCCGTCCGCGTAACGGTATGCCAAAAACGGGCACTAGAGGCGCCCTAGTGATGATTTTAAATTAACAATAAATTATTTTTATTTGTAATAGGAATTTATTATTTATACCATGGAATGGTATAAATAATTATTATATGCCTTGATTAACCTTGCGCCGCACATTTACAACATCCTGTGACTCACAAGTCAGTGAACATCGCGCATCGACTCATGGGAAATTTGTTGAAAAAATGGCGGATACATTTAAAATCGAGGTTTACAACCAAAGGTAAATAAACAAATTAAACTATTTTAAAGTTTTATAGAATGTTTAATAGATAGAAATATATATCCATATGACACATTTGGGACTTTAACAGAGCTGTAGAGAACACTGATAGAAACAAAAATGTCAAAGGAACCGTGCCTCATGGGAATTTGTAAAGAACGCCCACTGGGGGCATCCCGGGCTACTAATATAGTTATAGCTGACAGTCAGATGGCTGAAATGGTATAGAAATCTGCTAAGTGTGATACTTGGAAACTTTTACAGGTGATTTGGCCTTGTTTCTTACAATGAGTCTGGTCAAATTCTTGAAAAGAGTCTTAGTAACTACAAATAGTAAAAAAAATTTGTTAAAACAAAAGTTTTTGACCCTTTTAGAGATTTTCCTTGGGTTTTAAATGGGATATAATTTGAATATTTAAGCTGAGAGTTGCAACAAAGTAACATTCTTACAGCATTTTTGTATTTGAAATATGAATTCAAAAATCAAATAAACTAATATGTTTTAAATGCTGATATGTATATTATAACATTCCAGCATTTAAAATATGTTTTATTAAAATAATGTATTAAAGGTATCAAATTGCTATTGTAAGATACAATTATGTAGTTGAGTCCAGTATGAGTCTAGTGTTGAGTTAGGTAAACAGGAACATATGCATATTGTGTGTGTCATTTAGCATAAACTCATTCAAGATAGTGTCACTTAACAAGAGTCTATTATGTAATATTCTCAGTATATTTGTGCTGCTTCTTGCATAACTTGCAATTATGCACCTAAATTAAGAATACAGAAATTTTTAAGGTTCCAAGTACAGTACATCACGTCATATTCCTTTTACATTCTCTCATAAAAAAAAAGTGTGCAAAATGTTTTAGAATTTAGTAATTGTATGAAAACACTAGAGATGAAGTACTAAATATACTTTCATACTAAAATATTGAAAAAATTTAGAATATAAAATATTATAATTTTAAACTACACTTACTCAAATTCTTTAATAATTTCGGAGTCCCAATAAGATTCGGCTAAATCTTGTTTGTTCTCTCCATCAGAAAAAGCATCCAATTCTTCTTCATCGATGGCCTCACACTCGACTAACTGCGATTTTTGAGATTTCAATTCCACTACATTTAGTTCACTGTCCACAAAAGAATTTTCATTTTTCTTTTTGTTGCATGTTTTTTCACCGCTTTTATTTTGTTTCAGTTTGACATCTGAATTGATTTTAGTTTTTGGTGTTTTGAACCATTCTGTACTACTTTCAACAGGGATCTCTTCCATATTGTTAAAATCTTCCATTTTTGTCTTTCTGACTAAAGTCTCATCAATTAATGATTCTTCATTTTCATCAGTGTCACTACAATTTTCTTCTGCATCCCGCTTGATAATTTCTTTTATAGAAACTTGTTTTGCTCTTTTGATATAACCTTTATTAACTTCATCTGCACTTATACACTCTATAGGATTTTTAAGTAGATTCATAGATTCTTTATAATCATTTAATGCTTTGTCATTTTCAGTTTTATTTACACTGAATGATAATTTTGGATCACCATCAGCTTCGTCGTCATTGTCATCATCACTTTCCTCATTTGTAATTACTTTTTGAGTAAGTTGCCGACCTAATTCTAGCTGTGCAGATATTTCATCTCTACTCTGGAAGATAAAAAAACTATTTATGCAACAGATTTAAAATGATCTTGAATTGTTCAATCATGTTTATTAAACATATTATATCAAGGAAATAGTAAAGATTTTTCTTTTTAAAATCTATCCACCCTGTGGGAAGTAAGAGAGCAGTTCTTCATTTCTATTATGGTAACAATTAATTTTAAAATGAAGGTAGCCAGATGGCAAAGAACAGAACCTGATGTATACAGTTTAATAAACTCCCCACAAACATGTCTGATATTCTGTTCAGTACTTGAAATTGGTCACCCAAGCAGCAGATTGTTACATCATAAAATAAAAGATTTAAACTTAGATGAAGAACAAGATTGGCTGTGATTTGAATAATTTAAATAAGGTAATGTTGAAATGCCATTAAATAGTAATTTCTTATTTCAAAGAAAATGTTATTGAAACACTGTCTCATTCTTTTAAGGCAATAGTTTTAGCACTATTACAATGGGTATATCATTTTCTTTCCATAAAGAATCATTAAAAAATCAATTAAAAACGTGTATTTAATTGAATTAAAATAATATGAACTTTGTTTTTCTTAATTTTAATAATAAAAATGATTAAATTTTGTTGAATATTTTCTTCTGCAAAAGTATGAACAATTTATATAAATTTCAAAATTATTTGTAACTTATTTATTTAGAGTCAAATGATAATGCTGAATCCATCAAGCCATAAGTTAGCTTATTAAATATCTATATATTTAATTAGCCAAGTTATGGCCTGATGAATTTGGCATTATCGTTTGATTATTAATATATAATTCAGGACTGGTTTACTATATAATTATTTGTTACTTGTTTGGTCTTTTGAAAAACAAATTTTTATGAAATTAGTACATTTTACGTAATGCTAATTTTTTATTTCACAATTTTACTTAACTCTGAAAACATTTAGAAGAGAAAAATGACTATATAAGTTACACAAATACTAATTATTCAGATGTACAGTTGACTCCCTACAACACTGTTGATTATTCCATTTTATATAAATTCCATGTTGTACGAGTCACTTAGATTTTACAAATACATGTGCCCGGCTGTGAACGGCTTGCATATTTGTAAAATCTAAGTGACTCGTAAAACATGGAATTCATATAAAACGAAATAATCAACAGTGTTATAGGGGTTGGCTGGGTATTGGATAATTAAAGCATAAAGATATCAATTGGACTCTGAACAACGTGATTATAGGTAATTCCACATCCTTGGCTTGGTACACAACGATCTTAAGTATAAGTTAAAGGTAACAGTATATTCTAAATTCAACAATGTGAGTTTGACTTTCAGAAATTATCATGGATAGCCTGATCCAAATATGACGGATCTTGTTCTTGGCATAGAACTGACTCACTTCAAGCCTGGCAAAATTATAATGGACTTATTATAAAAGATTTCTTAGTATATATAGAGCAGAAAGTACTAGGAAAAAATTATTTGGCTAGTTCAAAAGTTCTTGATCAGTATATTTTTAATAATGATTGATATTTGTTTAAATATTTAAGTTCACTTCATAAAAGTTTGCTTGGTAAAATATATTGATAATGATCATCAAATAAAAAATTTATCTATAAGATTTACCTCTTTGTCATATTTCGCTCTTAACATTTTATGTTTAGCCCACTTTCCAGTACTTTTGTGTTTTAACGTCATTCTTTCCTATAAATAAAAAATAACTGAAATTAATAAATAATTTAAATTATATAATATTACTTCTCTTAACTGAAATATTTAAGTTAATTTATTTAAAGTAATATCAATAAATAATTATAATGATGTACAAACGTAATTAATTCTAGTAATATACTCTGCATGGTGGATTGCCACTCAATTTTTTGATGATGTTATGAATATGTAATCAACAAACTCATGCTAGAAAAGCCAGTAGCATACTTTGTGCATTGTTATTTGTTTATTGCAAAGTTAAATCAATAACTGTATTCAACATTTTTATTGTCTTGCATTCTAATTTTGTAAATCTCCTTTTTTAAGCTTTAACTATCCATAAAAATAAATACACAAGTTACAAAATTTTACATATTTTTATTTAAACAATGATTGATTTAATGTAAATGAAATTATCAATAAAGTACTGTAACTAAGTTTTCAGAAATTATTGTCACATAATTTTGTTATTTATGATGTTATATAATATATTTTCTATATATATATGTAGAAAATGCTTATTGACGAGACTGCTACTTTCATACAATATATACACAGAATACACTATACATATTACATAACTGATATGTGCAGCAAGCTACGGTTATGAATGTTATAGTTAAGTGACTATGTGCTACGAGATAAGATCACTTGCAGCACCTTAGTGATAAAATTTAGAAGTTGGCACTCCTATTTCAAAAATGATACACAGTACAGAAAAAAAGTCAATTACAAAGTCAAAGAGCACAACTGATTTCGTACAAAAGGACACCCTGTATACTTAAATAGTATAAATAGAATATATGAAACATTAATGTGCATATCAAGCACAGACAGTAATATGTATTTATCATGTGTTCTCTCATTCATTTTTGTATGTTGTATGTTGCTCATATGTCAGTTTATAAGGACTTTACTAGGCATCTTTATAAGATACTGTATTATTATTTTTTCTCAAATGATATTTACAATAATTCATTCATTCAGAAAAGGACATGTGTAAATTGCACTTAGTTCTGTGGCAATGTGTAAATTTTCCAAATGTACAAAGAAAATGCAAATTAAAATTCATTCCTGACAGATCATATAGTATCAGACATTTTCAACATCCCTGTTGGAGCCAATATCATGCACTCTTCTAATTGGTAGAGCACTGTGGCAGTGACTTATACAGTAGACCCCCTATAATTACGATTCCTATAAAACTGTGAAAAAATTGTGACGGTATCCGTAAAAAAGGTAAAAAACTCCTATAATTACGTAAAATGTCATCGGGCAGCCGAACTACTTTCCCACCGTCTGTAGCGCCACGCTACGGACATTTAGGCAGCTAAATTGAGTTTAGTTTCATCCGTACATATAATTATATATAAATTATATATAAATTAGGTACTGTATATATAATTATATATTAACTTAATTTATTGTAACTTTATTATAATTATATATATTTTTTCTGCCACGTGGCGCCACGCTATGGAGATTTTACGCTAACTATCGTCTGTACAATTAATTGATTAATTGTCGGATTAGTCTAGAATCAATTAAATGTTGAGTCGGATTAGTCTAGAATCAATTAATTTTATGGAAGAAAACCTGTCAATCAGCCGTAATCTGTAAACTTCACACGTGTCGGGCTGTGATTGGAAGGACTTGTAAGAAATCGGATTCCTAAAGAATGGAACGTATCTATGATCTTATAGGGGGGGGTCGACTGTACTCACAAATACTACTATGAAATGATTATTCTTTGTGATAAAATGAAAAAAATTGCATGAGAAGCAGTATGTAGATTCTATGAGCATTTTCCAGTCACACTAAGACCTATAATCCTTCCAATATAAGTTGGCAGTTGTCAAACCAACTAAACAACTTTTAAACTATTCATAAAGAAGAAAGAGGTATCCAATGTTTTAGGGGCTATTAACTATTTACAACTAATGAAGTGGTCTCTCTCTACAACTGATTGAAAAATGGTTTAGCCTGGTTTGACAACTACCACTTTTGTTGATAAAACTATACACATATGACAATTATTAATGTAAAGTCTCTTGATGCACAGTCAGCGGTCATAGGTCCAGGTCATCCAAATCTTTGTAATGTCAAAGCATTGTCATACTTCTGTACATCCAGATAACAGCATATGTGAAACAGCAAGATGAAGTGGACTACAACAGACACAAGTACACCAAATTTTATGTTGAAGTGACATATACTCATTCAATTGTTATGTGCAACTGGCACAACATGCAGGGGATAATGTACAGTGATTACACTGGTACAAAATAATGCTAAATTTATACCAGGTCAAACCACAATTGCCTGAGTACAATATATGGACTGACAAGGCACTTTTTCTCAGTATGTGTGTGTGTAATAAGTGCTATAATGTGCACCACTCCACAATGTAAATGAAATACATGACACTATGTATGTTTTATACTAAATATCTGGTGTGGCATTTAAGGTGATAGCTTCTTGGTCTTGTATCTTGTACCCTGATTGGCAACAGCTATCTTAATATCCTCTACTGGTGAATGAATGGCTGGACAGCTTGCTAGCTCATTCATGGGCAGATATGCATCAATAGCTCGGAGCAATTCAACAACCAATATCCATTGGTTGTCGAATTGCTCCGAGCCCTGTTCCATAGCCACATATTTCTCAGACTTGACCCTACCAGACTTTTTCTGTGGGGCACCTATAAGCATCAGTATATGATGCATATCAAGCAGTCCTACATAATGTTTACAAACTTGAGTGGTGAATATGAGAGACATGCAGGAGAGTGACACCAGGTCTACAGTGCCACTCTCAAATGTCTACACCTTTGTATTGCCACTAAAGGCAGTTGTTTTGAACGTGTACTACTAAAAAATAAAGCTAACTGTTTTTGTATTAATCATAAAATTGTTGGTTCTTACTCTTTAGAATTAGAGGTTCTTTTTACATTATGCTAAATATTTTTTAAATGATTTCCTTCCATTTCCATTTTCATTGTGCTTGGGAGAGGTGGGATAATTTAGTAATTACCTTAGAACTACTGTGCAATTTGCACATGTTCTTTTCTAAACAAATTTATTTATTTTACTGTAAACATTGCAGTGGAACTAATGCACCACAAGCATATATTCATACAATACTGGAAAGCTGTCTTTTGAACCTTAATAAATATTCAAGTTTAGTAAACAACTTGTAATGGCAAAGTTTATTAATGCATTTTCTTTATATGTGATTTACATGTGATTTACTATATAGTAAGTTGTTGAAAAATTCAAGATTAACATCAAACAATTGCCAGATTATATTGATCTCTATTACTGTTACTATTAATAACTAAATGTTTAGTATTTTTGCCTAAAGGTAGCCATTAGGTATCATCTTTTGATAAATTTAATTACAGTATTAATTTAAAACAGAAGCCTGATATAATGTGGCAGTCACTTGGCATTAAGATTGGGTTAATCAATGTTTACATTTGAAAATGGATGGATGGATGACAGTAGGAATAAATAGATGTACAATTGGAAAATTGCAGCCCAATCATAAAAAGTGAAATTAAAATTACATTTCAATCTCTTTTTATTTATCTAAAGTGTCAATAATTAACTACATAATATGCAATGAGAACTTTAATCTATTTTCTGCTAATTCTTGTCAATTTAAGTGTAAATAATTGTCAATTTAAATCAAATTTCAAGTCTAGAAACACAAATTATAAGTTTGTTTTAAAAACAGATTTTGGACAACTCTCAGAATGATTTTTCTATTGAACTTCATCATAATTAATAATAAAAATAAATTTGATGTAAAGTTACCAGTCTATCAGAAATATAATTTTAATAATAAATAATAGAGTTAACCAGACATTTTTAGAGATTCTTTTAAGGACATGTCTATTGTTCAAGATTCAGTTCACTTCATTGGAAAAATAACAACATGCATCTTAATTTTAATTAATGCATATATATTTTAAAAATTTATGTACACAAATCTACAGCGAGTAAAAATTAATTCATAATCAAGATTCATAGCTTGGCTAATTAAATATATACAGTAATTTGGACTGAACATAGGCAATTAAGTCATCATCTTTTATTAAATTTAATAATTTGAATATTCTGAAAGAAAAGATTGATTTGGAACAAGACTCAAACCCACAACACCTGATAAATAAGCAAATATGTTGCCAATTAGGTTGCTTGGACCTCTGTTCAAATTTTACTACCAGATGAGGAGATTCAGATAGTGTAATTGGTAAGTGAATCTGCACAGTATAAGCAGAATTAGTGGGTTTGAATCCCACTCTAGATCAATCATTACTTCCAGAATGGTCTAAACTCTAAAGTAATTAATTTAATTCTAATTATTAAATTTAACACGAGACGACAACCATTAATCATCTACCTTCAGTTCAAATTACATTACTTCAATATATTTAATTAGTCAACTTTATAGCCTGATGAATCTGGTGTTATCATTTAATTAATTTAGAATGTTATCTACTTCATTAGGAGTCATAAATCTGAATTATATACTATATACTGAATGAAAGAAGAGAAGAAGATCAAGAAAAAATTTATATGAAAATAAATCCTTAATCATAGCTGATGAGAATATCAAATGCATAGAAGAAGACTAAAAACTAGATCTGAATTAAAAGTAATGTCTGTTAAGCTGAATTAAAAACTAACAAAAATGTGGAAATTAACATTCAATTATTCCAAAGATAAGAATTGCTTGTATAAAATTAAATTAAATTACAGTATAAGACTTCTGGAAAGACATCGTCTATTAACTTTAAGAAAATGTTAACTTACTAAAATTCGAAGTTTCTCGAGTTCTTTTAATTTCTCTGCAGCTTTGGCAGGCGATTCTAGTTTCAATTTTTCAAATTCTTTCATTTCTTTTTGTAGCCTTTCCTTCTTCAAAATTCGATGATATCTTTATGAAAAATATAACAAAAAGAAATAATTAATTACAAAAACATATTATTACATAAATATCAATTAAGGAATTTAGAATATTTACTTTTTACTTTTGATTTTATTTTGTCTTCGATTTTTTGATTGTGCATAAGATAACAAGGCTCTTGCTCTCTGTATCTCTCTTAAAGACTTTTTTACCTAAATATTTAATTATAAACATATAAATCTGGAAATTAAAATTAGTTGTCGTAAATTTTAACACAATCTCACTTCTTGCACATTCAACGCTTGCATTTCTTCCTCGTCAAGAGATGCTAAATTAGATTTATCTTCCATCAGAATATCGCTATTTGCATTCAGTACATTATTAATCTCAATTTCCATAGGTGTTTTAGGCTATTAAAAATAAACTTTTTAAAATCTGTTACTACTAATTTCATTATTACTTTCTCTAGAATGTTTATTTAAATGCTAAATTGTGATATTACCTTGAATTTTTTTATGTATTCTGAGGCGGGACGAATACTGACGTCTGGTCTTTGAAGTGGAAATTCGATTTGTTCTGCCTAAATTTAATGCAAGTTTTTAGAAAATTTGTCATTTATTATAAATTTGACTTTAATTTAACATGTATTATATATAATATAACTCATTTTTCAGATAACCTATTCTAGACAATTTACAATAAGTTTTTTTTTTTCCACTTGTCTGTTTCACCAAATGGGCACTAACATGGCCTTTTAATCATTCTCATAAGGGCCCACAATGGGGCAGCTGGTTGGTGTGATGTATCTGGGACAGACCACCTCTGAAAAATTTCCAGAGTTTTTCAATATTCCCAAGTTTGCTAAATTTTACTACATCCTGGGTCCCCAAAACAGTAGGCTGATGCTTTAACTGCATCAGCCATCCAGTCATCTGTACAATTAACTTACAACCATTATCAGCAATATATTTTGGTAAGTTATGGCAACGCAACACCTGGGCAATCTGCTTAGGGGAATGCCTTTTGGGAGGTCTTTTTAAGAGTAACTGGTCCCTATTCAGACATGGAGAAAACCTGGAAAACTCCGCGTGGCCAACCCATCTGGCCACATGGAGTTTTCCGGGTTTTCTTCATGGGTTTTCTGGTCTGGCCAGACACGAACTCCCAGTGTTTACAGAATGGAACTGCTTGGCCACTGGTGGACCTAAGAATATATTTAAAATGATTTTTCTGTAATTCTTTAACAACTATATTCCTTAAAGTATTTGAATTTAAACTTGTTTTGTTGCTTTTTCTTTTAATTTAATATCTGGAAAATGGCTTACATTGTAAATTACTATTAGCACAACAATTTCCATTTTATGGAAAACTATATAAAGCTTTTTCTTTTATTATATTCACAATATTCTGAGAATAAACAGATACTTTTAACATTACTTTCTGAATAAAAACAGTTCAGATGTAGTAAGATTTCTCCACCAAGATCCAAATTTTGTTAAACTTCTCACTTAATTATCATCTTACTTTTGAAATTTAAACATCAGATCTTAAAAATGACATCAACAATTCAAATGTAAAATATAGAATAACTATAGTTTAATATAATTTAAAATAATTTCTAAATAATCCAAGATGATTCAAAACTTTAACAACACGTTATTGATATAGAAAAAAACAAATTTAAACATATAGACATTTTGGCTCCTTAAATTTTATTAGCGGCATTGTCTTATTTACTAAAATTATATAAAAAGCCAAGACCAAATTATATTACTAGTCAAATAACAAGCCAGATTTGTTATCAGATTATTAGTGGCAATGCAATCACACAATAAGTGGGAATTGCGAGTTTAAATCCTACTTGGATCAATCTTTTCTTCCACAATAATAGAAAATAATTAATTTAATAAAAAATGGCAACTTAATCATTACCTTTAATCCAAATTATAAACCAATAATAAATCCAGCTTTAATTTGATTTGTTTTATTTACTATATTTAATTACTTTTTGACTAGCAAAGTCATTATTTAGTCTTTATATTATAAAATTTTAAATGTAAGTGTATACCTAAATGTGTCCAAAACTTCAGGATGAACAAAATTTGTACAGAAATAGATAGAATTACAAACAAATATAGCCAGAACTATATTATTCAATGTCTAACACAGGATATTAAGCAACAACTTGTAGGATTTTACAAATTAAAGAAATAAAAGTGTCTTTGGTGAACAAGATGTGTGTGGCAGTAGGATGTAGGTGGAGAATGGATGGAAACTGCTTAACAATACTCAGGTGGAGAGATCCATCAATATGAAATATGCTCACTTCTAACAGCAATACAGAACTCGCAACATTGTGGCTGGCTTGTCACCAAGATATCACCACTTGCAATTGTGTTCATCCTTAAGTTTTGGACATGTGTAATATTCTAATCACATCTGCATACCACAGTGGGATAATGATAAAATAAGACTCTCTACAACCAATAACTGGTGCAAAGTACGGCTAAGCAATAAAAAAACAAACATTTTCATAATCCCTTCTTCGAATGAAATTGGAAGATCTAGCTTATTTAGAATTAAGAAAACCTGAGGAAGAACCCAGAAGGGATTATGAAAACATTTGTTTTTTTATTGCTTAGCCATACTTCACACCGGTTATTGGTTGTAGAGAATCTTATTTTATATTCTAATCAGTACTAATTTTTATTTTTTTATTCTTTCTTGTATTCAGACTTAATAATTAATGTACTGTAATTACATTTAAAAAATTAATTATTGCTTTAGCAACTTAACAATTTATAAATGTGACTTAATTACATATAAAGTCCATGGAAATTATTTTAAATATTCAAATAAAAGAATTAAATTAAGAAAATATGTTATGTTGCTTATATTATGCATTACAAATTATATTTGTTTAGATAGTTTAGAAAGGAAGTACTTAAATAAACCTTAATTTCTTTTATTAAAAATAGGAAATATTAATAATACTTCCTATTATTAATAAAAAGAATGGAAGTTTTTATGAATACTTCCTTTCTTAAGCATTTTAGCAAATTTAATCAACTTATATAATAGAATGAAGACACCATTTTGAATAAATTTACTAGTTTTTAATATAATTCCAATAATTATATCCTTAATTTTAAACATATTCCTTATGAGCCTTTAGCTCAAATTTATTAAGGACAAATTTTAAGTTTAAATTATAATTAACTGATTATATTAAGTGATAAAATTATTATATATTTAATAACTAAGAATAGTTTAATTAAAGGTGACTATGAGTTTGATACTTGATCAAAGGATTCACTATTCAATATCTATAGTGAAAATGATTATTCATCACAGTTTATGAGGGTAGCACTATATTGAAGTTTGATAAACTAAACTCCAGTATTAATAAGTGTGAGTAACATTTCAAGCTTTGCCAGCTAAATTATATAAACTAAAATAAATAGATATACAAATAATAATATTAATCAACTTACAACTCTATTGGCTTGCACTATATCATCCCACAGTGATACTTCTTTGCTGACTTTGTCATAAGCAACTTTTCTTTTTATCTGAAATAATTTTATTCATATTTATAAAAAATTATATAAAAATGATAAAGTTTTTTAAATCATAAGATAAATTACAATATAATAAATGAAATTATCAAAAATATTCTTTGATATAATTCAAACTTTCCTGACAATATTATACGAATTTAAATGATAAAAATACTTCAATTTATTCATTTTAAATAAATAAATGATAGATGTAAATAAAGATCTGAAATAAGATAAATCTAATGGTGAGGACTAACAAGAGAGAAAAAAATTCAACATTGTAATCAGATGATTTATTGGCTTGTTCAGAAAGTAAGTTCATTTTTCTCTGTGGAAAAACACAGTATTTTTATAATAAATAAATATTTTATTGAATTATATATCAACCATTTTGGTCAAATGCCTGTTGTTATTGTTTCTGATAGTAACATGATTTAACATTCATAAAAATTTTGATTGTTGCTTACAAAAAATTGATCCAAGTGATTTTTGACATCGTATGTCTTACAGTTAAAAAAAATTTGTATAGACCGGAACAAGTAATAATCTGAGTGTGCTCAATCTGGAGAATATGGTTGGTGTGATAGCACATCCCATCTAAGTTATAACAGTTTCTGACTAGTTACCAAACTTGTGTGAAATTTGACATTATCGTGATAAAACACTACACCTGTTTTGTCGATCAATTCTGGCTGCCTTTTCTGTTTGATGATATTACTCAATTTGTTTACTCGATATCAGTATACTTTCGAATCAATTGTTAAATTGTCCGGTAAAAGCTCCAAAAAAAAAAATTTCCTTAAAATCCCACCAAAGAGAGCATCTCTCTTTAAAAACATGTGGAACCCATATATCAAGCTTTGAAACAAAACCAATTTGTTTCAAGTAATCATAAACAATTCAATTTGACAAATTTAATCTCTTAGTGATTTCACGTGTTGTTATTCGGCAGTTTGCTTCAATCGGTACTTTTATTTTGTTTTCATTGGCTTCAACTGGCCATCCAGAACGTGGTGCATCTTCAATATTGAAATTGCCAGAACAAAACTTTGTAAACCAGTTTTGGCACTGTCTTTCTCTCAGCACATCATCTTCATACATGAACCACAATTTTTTTCTTGCTTGAACAGCATTTTGATTTTTTGGTAATAAAAAAGCAAAATATGCCAAAAATGATGCTTTCAATCTTCCATGTTTGATGGGACACAAAAAATAAACAATTGCACAGAATAAAACAAAATTTTTTACAAATAAGCCTTAAAATGCTAGCTGTCAAAATATAAATGATAATACAGTTTAGAATGAAAATGGCAGGAAAAATATGACTAATCCGTCTAGTGGTAAAAAAGTGAACTTACTTTCCGAACAACGTAATAGAATGGTAAATGAAAATTAAGATAAAAAATTCTTGATAAATAATGTGGCTGGTGATGAGACATTGTACTCATTTAATTTACATAGATTACGCATTAAGTATTAATAATTTTATTGGAAATTTCTAACAAAGTTATTAAGTATGTCGATTAAGAAAATGCAATTTTAATGTTCTGTTGATATTACCACATTTATCATATAAATTAAAATGAAAACAAATAAAATTGACAATTATTAATTATTATACTAAGGTATATTATTAAAAACCATAATTACATAAATATATTAGAAAATTTAAGTTCTTTCACAGAAAATTAGAAAGGCTTTAAATGTCAAATATTTAGATATTCATAGTAAAATACAATACCTTTAATGCTTCTTCAGTTTCCAAAGGTACATTAAGAATTTTACGTCGCCTAATAGTTGCACCTAACTGTTTTTTAATAGCTGCATGACTTGGTGTTTTTTTCAAACTTGCAAGAAGTTCATGCAGTTTAACTTTTCCTCGATTTCCTGAAAAGTACATACAATATTTACGAATAAATGCATAAGAAAAAATTTGAATACGCTACTAATAATAGTGTTAAACATGGATCTAATATTTACTATCATAAAAATATTTCTAATTATCTATTTCATTGTAATATAATTTCACAAATTATTTACAAATATCAACCAATAACAGTTTTTCGTCATAAATTTTTGAATCACTGTTGTACAGATCTGCTTTTAATCAGAAAACTATAAAATTAACAGCTTAAAAGAACAATTGACCCATAAGATCTTAAATTTAAAAACTGTTTAGCAACGGATATAACTAACAAATGATTTAATTAATTCAAGCATAGAGATCTAGCCACAATTCTTTTTGTACATGAAAACTGTAATTCATATTATTCATGAAAAACAGGATAAAAAATAATTCAGATAGATTAAATTGTTAGAAAAAACTTATTATTATAGTATAAAGTGTTATTGTTTAAAGAAATTTTTATATTTTTTACTAAGAACATTCACAATATATATGTAAACAATTGCTTTAATTGAAATTATAACAGAAAATTTAAACAAATATTTTCAGTTATTAAACAAACTTCAGTGTCTAGAGAAAAAGATTAAACTGAAAAAAAGACACTGCTAAAATAACAATAAACAGAGAAGTGTAAACATTCATTGTTTACAGTATAAACAGTGAATGTTTACACTTCTCTGTTTATTGTATATACCCTCTGAAAGGTTACTGGCCTAGGTGATTTCCTAGATGGCGTGTAAGATTGCCAAGGCCAACAATATCTCTTTGGCATTTAAAAGTAGTTTACAACCTCATCAGTAACAAAAAACGATGCAACTAATAAATTTGACCTTTCAGGGGTTTATTCGATACTCATAATAGATGATAAAACAAGCCAAAGCTTATGTTATATTGGAGCTAACTTACCTTGAGGAATTCATATCAATGCATAAAGGAACACCAATACTCCGTTAAAAGAAACAAATATTTATAGTATCAATAACATTTGCATTGGATGGTGTACATCCACTCTTTGACCAAGCCTCTCTATTATATTGCTGAAAAAATTGAGCAGACATTTGGAACATAGAAAAGCTAGGAATTTATAGGGTATGCAAGAAGGGCATTGCAATCAATTTTAAAATTTTCATTAAAAATCAATTTCCATGCTTGTATCAGCAAAAATATGCTGACACAAGCATGGAAGGCTTAAAAGAAGTCCACCAATAATCACAACAAGGACAATGTAGCCATAAATTCTGTCTGATCAAGAGGAGACGACTATAAAGTTTAAAAAGCTTCCATTTTGGCAGTATATTCTACTTCTGAATGAAACCTGACAATGGTAATTTAAGAAAATTACAGAAAACATTACTTATTAAACTTAAATTTTATTTTAAAAACTGGAGTTTGGTTTTGTAATTTAGTATTTTACAATATGGTCAAGTAATGCATAATTTTCAGACTGATTAAAGATTTTGTTTATGCATACTCTTTAATTAGTACAAGAAGTGGTGCACTTCGTGCAAAGATTTTGTTTAAAATAACAATAAAAATAATACAGTGGATGATCAGTTAATGAACATATCGGATAACAAACACTTTCGCAGAAGATTTTTATGATCGAACAACGAACACATGTTTGGATAATGAACACTTCACTGAACAAACCCAAGAAGAAGCAACATAAAATAACGAATACCGATTGGTCTTCCTTTCTCTTCAGGCTACAATTCAAAACTTTTAGGAGTGTGGGAGACGTTGACATCGATGTTCTACCCAGTATATACTGATCGGATTGTATTCCCCCGAACTTTGAAATGCTCCCTTGTAACTCCAACCTTTTATATTTCTGACAGAAACAATTCTTTTATGTTTTCTTCTGAAAATGCGAATTTATGCCGATATCTGCTATTAAAGATTTTTTGGAGGATGTCAGAACAACAGTCTTAAAATGGCATCCAAACCAGGTTGAGGTTAATAGTCCTAGGGATCGCTACAATTACAATGCTATTAATTACTTCTGAAAAATCATGAAGAAGACAGAAAAGAAAACGACATTGGACAGATTCTTTAACCCCCACAAACAGAAAAAACATGACTAATAAAAATGCAAGACCGTGTATATATGTATTTTTATTATTACACATGAATAAACATAGTAAGAAAGTATATATTTTTTTATTTTTTTTGGGGTCTCCAGAATGAATTAATCAAATTCCCATAGAAATCTATGGTAAATCAATAATCGGTTAACGAACAATTTGGATAGTGAACAAAGTCTTGGAACGGATTATGTTCATTAACCGATCACCCACTGTATACTATTGTNAATTTTTTTTTTTTGAATTTTTGGAATGTTTTTTAGGTCCCGAAATTTTTTCAAAATTTTTTTCCCGCGCAAAAAAATTTTATCGCGATTTTAATGAGCCTATGTGAAGGCTCGATTAAGGCTTAATTGTTTTTTAATGGGAGTTTTTTATCAAAATTATTTCATGGTTTTTAAGTTGTAGCGCACGGATTTTCATTCAGTAAAGTTATTTAAAGTTAGTTTCTGATGTCAAAAACGACCTCCGATGGTTTTTTAATTTTTTTAATTAATATATTTTTATAAATATATAATTAATTAATTAGGGGGGTCGGAAATCGCAATAAAATATTGAATTTTTTAAAAATATTTAAAAATTTCTGTGTCGCTTATAGTCACCCTACTTTAAACCCTTGTCCTCCCGAGACGTCTATGAGAATGTCCCGGGAAATCCGACTCCAGCTGTGTTCAAGGTCACCCAGCTGTGTAAACAATGACTCATCGGTGTTACATTTCACAGACAGGCGAAACAAAGGAAAATAAAATTTAAAGCTTTTTCTTCAAAATAAACGCATTTCTTTCGTTTTTTTTCTGTTTTAAGTATTTTTTACGTTTAATTGAAATCTATATAAAAAATGTCAATGTCCTTAAGGAGTTAACCGATCACCCACTGTATACTATTGTGTAAGGTGACCAATCATCCTCCTTTAGGGAGTCCTCCCTAAAGGGACAGTCCTTCTTTTTTAAGTTCTGTCCTCCCTCGAAAAGTGTCCTCTTACATGTCTTCCTTTTTGATATTTGAAGACTAATCTGTAAATCTCCATATTCAATCGATGCCAAGCCGATCCATTGTATATGATGTGTTTGTATTTAACGTGATGATTCATCAAGGCTTGGTACAGTGTGGCAAGATGTGATTATGAGACATGTGCGCTTCGCACAAAAGACTTTGAGAGTGCGTGCGGTGTAAAAGTGGCTTTGTTTACTTCTTACTGAAATATTACATGGCACATACACATGCAGTATATATTATTATAGTGTATTATTGTTGCAATGAATAAAATGTTTCTTTTATTACGATATTTTTTCCTTCAATTTATTTGTGTCCTCCTTTTTATTGTAAAATAGTTGGTCACCTTACAATTGTGTCTTGTGGCATTATAATCAACACTTTGTGTGATTTTAATGCTGCAAGACAGAGTATATTATTTTTATTGTTATTTTAAATAATTAGTACAAAATGTACAAGAATGTCTTTAATGTTCACATAACATATAACATCAAATTTTGCAAAAGTACAAAAACACTGGATAATCCAGCATTATTCTAGTCCCATATATGTCAGATTAACAAACTTTTACTGTATTTAAATAATTTCTAGTCTATATATTTTCATAATGTACACACATGTCAAAACTTAAAGATGAACACAACTGCTACCAGTGATAGCTAGAAAAAGTCACCGAGCCAGTTTGTGACGAATCTGCCATAATATTAAGAGTGCTGCATCACAGTTTGAGAGTATTTTCCATATCAACAGGTCTCTTTAGCATGGGTATTGGTAAGCACTTTCCATCCAATCATCAAAAACTTACTTTTATTACTTTGATTTGTAAAATCATACAACTTGTGTATTATCCTGTGTTAGACATTGAGTAATAGTTATTACCATAGTTGTCTACATTCATCTACAATTCTCTCTATTCATGTACAAAATCTCATGCAATCTTAAGCTTAGTATTTACAGAAATTTTTTTAAAAAATACTTTAAATATTATGTATGATATTGATATTCAAAGTAAGACATTTTGAAATTTCTTTACTGTTTACTTCCAATCTTATTAATTTAATCTTGAGTAATCTGAATTAAATATGTTTTGACTTAAACTGCATTTAATTTTTATACAAAAGATTTATAGAGTTTGTAAAAGAATGTAAAAATCTTGATTAAGGATTGATTGATTAATTAATTAATGTGAGATACCAGCACATTATAGCTTGCATGACTGGATATATAACCGACAATACCTATTTAAGTCTATTACAAGCAAGTCTGATTCGTAATAGAGATTAACAGGCATGTAAGAGGAATGGGAATGATGTTCAATCTGCATTGCTTTTAATAAATCATGGCTCTCTAGATCAGTTTAAATTCATATCCCATATTGACAGATTAATATCTTACTCATAGTCATCTGGTGATAACTGTGCAGTAAGATATTAGCCTTTCAGTATGATGATGATGATTAAAATTTATTATTTAATATATTTTTAGTTCAAAACAAATTTATAATTTAAAATTATACCTTCTGATAAATTAAATTCTGAAATTTCATTACTAGGCTCTTTTCTGTAGGCCCGTTTATGCCTGAAATAATTTTAAAGACATGTATTAATTATTAAATTAAACTTTTAAATATTTTAAAGTAAGTTAATAAATAAATCAAAATACCCTTGTTTTCCACTCAGAGTGTTAATGGCTTCCAGCATTTTTTTATGTCTCCTTTCATCATCTCCCTATATAAATAAATTTTATTTGTTAAAAATTCGTAAGAGTGTAAATGACTATATACAAAAATAATTTTTATTTTTATCAATATTAAACCTATTTGTTTTTGGTCTATATTAAAGTTAATCTAACTGATCAATTAATGAAATTTTGTCTAAAGATAGGTGCCACCATCTTGTATAAAGATTACTAACTGGAAATTAATTTCTATTTATTTAAAACTTTGAGTAGAATAAATAAAATCCATAGCTACTTAATAAATTCACACCTTAGATATCAATTCCAGCAAATATTTAATACATCAAAAATGTTTTTGACTTAAGTTCAACTTGTATTATTAAATTTTTGTTAAGGAAACTAGATATAAATTTAATAATGTCAGACTCTAGATATAACCCTTATGTCAACAATCATCAAATAAATCATTAAATTTAGCTTAAAATCATTAATATTTTGTATTTATGTGTCTGAGCTGTAATGTTGTAACATTCTGTTGTATCTTAAAGCTGGCATGCAATAGTAATCAAATTCTGCAAGTGATATTGTAATTAAAAAATTCATTACAATATTACAGCATGAGGATATGTCATTAAGGAACAGTTTCATCATAAATGTTACTAATCAGAAAGTTGTATATCCAGTCTGTCAATTAACGCATACTGACTGACGTCAGAGATGGCTTTACAATTTGCTACTATGCAGCTTTTGTGACAAAACTGTTCTTCAAAGATGTATTCTTGTGCTGTGATAGTGTAGTAAATTTTTTATTTTTTTATTACCATTCCAAGTGCAGAATTTGATTACTATTGTGTACTGGCTTTAGAGTGTATAGTTCTTTTTTTTACAACAGAGCCAAATGATGGCCTTAAATAATCAGGATATAAATCCACTATTATTAATGATTAAATATTAAATAATCTGGTACTAGAAGTAGATGTTAGATGTCATCTCTTATCTAAATTAATAATTTATTAAATAATTTAGAATCATCTGGAAAAAAAGAACTGGCTCGGAGTGGGGCTTGAACCCGCATCCTCTGCTTGCCGTGCAGTGCACATGTCAGATGTGTCACCCAGACCCCAAGCAAGCCTTCACGTCCAGATGATTCTAAATTATTATTTATTAATTAAATTATTTAAATTTTAACTATTAATTTAGATAAGAGATGATAAATCTTACCCATATTTTGAAAAATGTGAGAACATAAATGCAATACTGACCTCATCTTCACTTGCACTAATATCATTGACTTCCTCAAGTTCTTCCATTTTATATATTTTTCAGTAAAATCTGAAAGATTAAATTATTTAAAAATGAAATAATCTCTAAGGATTAAATATCAATTAAAATTTCATAATAAAAATACAGTATCTATGCTATAATAAAACTGGAAAGTTCTTAAATATTGAACGTTAAACTGGATACAATACAAGTTTCATATTTATTAGACATAGCAATTAAAGTATTCCGCAACTACTGCTTATAACAGCAATGAAATTTCTTTTTTCTCACAAGCAATATTTATAGTATTTTTTAAAAATCATTCAAATTCATTCAAAATGTTTGGGATTTGATAATGAAATTTGCCTTTGAAAATATTTATCAAAGTTTTTGCAGAATGTTTCTTTAAGTGAGGAGTTTAGTTTTAATGTTTTTGACATAATATAGGCTAAAGATAAATACAGTATATAAATTTCAGTGACATTAATACACTTATTACATAGTTGCCAACCTTAGATTGTAGATGAGGCTGACTTAATAGCTTTTTTTTAAAACTCTTTCCACCCTATAAACACTAAAAGTGTCATTTTAACAAGCCCATTATGGGTTCAGCCAGGCCCATATAAATTCGCAACAGGAATTTGCTAAGCTATCAAGTGATATTAACTTAAAATTTAAATTTCAACAGAAATCCTTGACTCAATTCTTGATTGGAGCTAGAGTTGAATTTCCAACAATTTCTGAAATGACATTAAAAATGTTCTTCTGCCATTCAGCACCACATACCTATATGAAATGACTTTTTCAGTTTTAACTCTTATTAAATCTGAATATTGTTCAACATTAAAAAATGTTAAAGATGCTTTACATCCAGCAGTGTCAAATACTGCACCTAGTTTTTATATATTTATGTATATTGTTCTGCTTGCAAATAAATAAAGTAGTTACAGGGAATATTAGTATGTCTATTTTCTATTTAACACCTGGCCCAGGGTCACGAAAAGATCCCCATAATAAAATGGGGTCGTGAATGAAAAAAGTTTAGGAAGCACTGGTCTAGAGAATATGATTTTGGCATAAAACTGAGATTTACAAGAACTTTCAAATCGGCTTTCTTGTACTAGAGTGGAAGATTGTGTATATCTAGCTCAGGCTGACAACTGTTTCTAAAGATAGATTCTCAATCAGAAAAGCAGAGGAGATTGGCAACTGTTATTATATGATATTACTATAACATTAAATAAGTCAAGTACTGCAATAACTCCAAGATAAAATGGGTATTTTGTATGTAGGATTATCAATTCTTCTTGCAATGCTTATTGTATAAATCCTCGAATTCTTTTCTCAACTGATCAATAATTCATTTAACATTTGGTTTGATAGCCATTACTTTCTTTCATAGCTTTAATATCAATTATATAAGGTTAATTAAGAGAAACAACTGTATTATCTTTTATCAGAATGGCTTGTTTATAAACTTATAAAATGTCTTTATTTCTTCTACCAAACACTCAAACTACTCAATTTGTTTCCTTAACATTACACAGAACTAATTTTTATAATTTATTTTCACTTATAAATTAATAATTTAACGAAAGAAACTTACAATTATACCAGTAAACACGTGTATATTCTCTACACGTTTACCAGGAACGAGGCTACGAAACACGTGGTATTTGTATCTCGATAGCTTCATTTAATAATATTTTATCCTCTACGAATTATATTAATAATCTTTCTAAGAATCGAATTAATAAAACCAAACTAAACATTAAAAATGTAAATAAAATATGAAATTAATAATAATATATTTCGTTTATTTTTCTAATGTTATGTAAAGACGCCATCACATGACAGTTTGATGAACTAAGGTGGATAAGTGATTCGTGGATCCCAGCATGAGAAGTGGCAGTAGAGATTATTTTTGATTTAAAGTTTGAAATTTATTTCTCATGTTTATTTCTTATTAATTGTTCGTAAAAGATTACTTAGGCTAACATGGATAAGTTAAAGAAAGCTTTGAGTGGAGATGACGGCGACGAAGAACAGGGAATTGTCACACAGGTAACGTAATTAACAATTTTATAACAAAATAACAGTTTAATATTTTACAAATATAATCAATGGTACAAATTCAGCTCTGAATGATACCGTTAGGATCTTATCAGATCCTTAGACTAACCCATAGGAGTAAAAAAGTTAAAGGACTCGTGGTCTGCACGTGACCCTTCGCGGCATCTAGGGGGGGTGTAAAATTTGGAGGGGTTCAAAGCTCCTCATTCAGAACGGCAGTGTTACCTGATCGACTAATATAACAGAAAATCGGTAGTTTGAACCCAAAAGTATCTTGACGTCGGGATTTTCTTTTATGTAATGGTGTTTTTGACATTTTAAATTAATGAAAATTTAATATTTATTTAAAAATTAAAGATATAATCATCTTAGGAGTAATTATAAATAATTCAAATGTGTTTGATGATATTCAAAGGTTAGCAGTAAAATGTTTTAAGAAATATTTCTATAAATTAATCCATGCACCTTAATTTTTAACAGTGGGTGATGACGTTCAACTTCATTCTCACTCCGTATGTTTCTAAATTCAACACTTATATGACTGGTGAATTCTCCGTCGAGTCCCTCCATTAAATGATCTGACGTCACATTTTGTAGAAATGTTTGCGTTAAAAGGGCACTTTTTGTGATGGCCGACTTAATTAAGGAGAAGGCAACGATTGTGAATGTTTGCTAAATAATTAAAGTATCTCGCTTAACTATTATTCGAATAAATCCTTTTATTCAAATGAACCCTTATTTGTATCATTTTCTTCTATACTGCATCTTTTGGGTTGTGATCAATTTTGGACAAATTCGTGGAGATAGTTTGTTTTTGAAAAAAAGCTTAATATTTCAATATTTGACCAAATTATCCAACATAATCTTGCAGTCACACATTTTATCATATATAGATTGTTCATTAATTTATTCGCTATTACGTCATCCACAGTAAGAGTGAATTAATAGTTTCTATAAGCAAAATTTACTTGTTTTGTGGAAGCCGCCATGTTAGTTTGTTGAATACTCGATGGTCTTTTGGGTCATTGAGACCATTGAGCTCAACAGTGAAACAGCACTGATGTCACTAGTCTCAATGGAGAACATGACGGTTCATTTAAAAACAGTTTCTCACCATTGAATATAGAAACATATGGGCTGTTAAAGGTTAATTCAGCAGATTAACTGCAGTGTAAGTACGGTGGTATACGTCATGGGTATAGAACCGTGAGAGACTAGCTGTAAATTTTGTGGTGTTTCCATAATAGAGTATTTGAATTATACTCGATGTGTTCTGTTTGGGATAATAAGCAAATATATAAAAATTTCAAATAATTATATAAAATCAAATTTTTGGTGGGTTCAATTTTCAAATCCTGTTTTCTGAAAATTACAGTATCACATTTAGCTTCTTATGGTTCTATATGTATATGTATACACACCTATATCATTTTCCTGTTTTCAGATATTTTTTTATTCTTTCCTGTTCTATTCATACATATATCTTACCTTGATTTTCTACTCAACATTACTCCACAGGCTTTTCATATATCTTTCTTTTAGGTAGGATGACCATAACATTTACAATCTAACTGGGGACACATTTCAGAATAATGGAAAATAGGATCTAAAACTGATTGAATTTTGGTTATATTTTAAAAATGTATTTATTGATCTATAAATTGGTACTATTATGTTGTGTGTTTATGAAATTGCATTATTCAAAGATTAATTTTACAATCAAATGTTAAAAACAGACAAAACCGGGGACAGTCCCTGGAAATTGGACGTTTGGTCACCCTATTCTAGGTCATTCTGTATTTTTCTTTGGCATTTCATGGCTAGTCTTGGTTTCTTTGACAATCCATATTTGATCATTCTTCTCATGTCCATACTGTATTGACTGTGTCTTTATATTTCATTAATAATTAATTCCTAAGTATAAATAATCTTTATAATTAAAAAAGATTTTACATTATACTTTTATTTATTTCTGTAAGGAAAATTTCAAAATCAAATTAGAAAGTTGAAGAGAATGTATTTTCAAATTCTAATTACGATTTATTATTGCTGAATTGTTTGTAATTATCTATGTTATAAACTTCTTTCAGCTATTATTATAATAATTGATGTATTTTAAAGATCTATCACATCAAAAAAGTTTTTATAGAGGTTAAAAGCTGTTACAGCTGAGTAACAAAGTGTAAAATGTAAAATGATCTAATGTCTGCTTTATATATTGATTACAAAATCATTTAGCATAAAGTTGTAACAAAATTACTTTTAAGATAAAATAAATCAAATACAGTAATACCTCTGTTTTCATTGATTTTTTTTCCACAAAAAATTTGTCTCTGTTTTCGTTAGTTGCCTCAGATTTCGTCAATGTGCCCACGTGACCTTGCTGCTAATTTTACAAAAACAAAGGGCAATAATGTATGGACTTAAATACTAATGAAAATACTATTTTACATAAAAAATCATTCAAATCATCCTTGGATTTTACTTTAAATAGAATTAGAACTATAGGTTTTATCTAAAAAATTTTTTGAAATCAAACATAATTTAATAAGAGAATTCTTTGAAACATTACAATTTTGTATCTTATATCAAGAATGCTTTCATATAAAAATCATAAAATCCAATATAAATTTAGTTATTTTGAAATATTATTAAGGCCTGTCTATGTGACTTTGTTACGTCTTTGTTTACAATTTATTTTTATGTTATTTATTTTGATTTTATTGGAATTATTTTAGAATTGAACCTTCAAATGCAGTTTTAAAATGAAAAATTGTAATTGTTTATAATTTATACCTTCAATTACAAGACTTAAGACACTGTGTGTGGACTTTCTTTAGAAGTAGTGGCATACAGATTTGTTTTTATAATCCTGCTTACAAGTCATGTGAACAAACTATCAGTTACAAAGTGTTTGCAGAACTTTTTAAAGTAATTTCTTCAATGTTGGGGGGATCCCCGAACTATTATACATGTAATTAAAGGAGAGGGGTTTTGCCAAAACTATATCATTGCACACAACAGGAAGTGAAGAGTCAAAAGTGGCTCACTATACATGTCATTCTGGTATATATTTATATTACATTTATTATTACTTTTATAGAATAAATATCGAAAATAAATGTCTTCACGTTCAGAGTGTTTGCATATTGAGACAGATGAGAACCTCTGCGAAAAGATTGGCTCTGCCAATGCTTTTATCAGACTGTTGGATCCCAAAAATGTGAAGACACTTTTATTTATTTTTGGTGTTTTCAAAAGTAAAGTAATTATTATGTAATTAATGGATGGTTCCTTAGTTAAAAGATACACTGAAATGTCTAATTCAAACTGCATTTTTTGAAGTAAAAACTTTTCACTTTTGTTATGTTCAACGAGCTTCTTTAAACTTGTTTGAAAAGTATTAGAGAATTTTAATAGCTTAGCTTGATACTTCCAAATTCATCTAGAATAAGTGAATAGCCTTTATTAAAAGCTTTTCAATTAGTTAATTTTTTTCTTAAGATTCATTAGCATATTTTTTTCTTATTAACAATATTTAAAAATAAATTTCTATAAAATAAACAAAAGGTTTTTGTCAATAAATTATTTAAAATCTAATTTTATACATGTGCATATATATATGAAAATATTGTATACAAGAATTCTTAAAATAGAATTGATTATAAGTAATGAGCGTTCATTGATCCGGATGGAAAAATCATCTATCATAGATGAACCGTGTTCTTCGTGCTCTATTTTGCTTTAAAATCTATAAAGAAAGTTCATGAAACAATTTTATCTTAAACCATTAATAATTAAATTAAAGTTATTAAAAGAAGGAAAATAGTTAATTAAATATACAAAAGTTAATTATGAAAGTTCGAAAAACTTAACACCATTAAAATAATGAAACAAATAAATAATTGTTAAAGAGATTACCAAAAAAACATTTAATTAGAAACGTTTTCAAACATGGTGATTTTGTTGTGTTCTGTTAGCTGATGACTGAAATGATGATAGAAAACATTTCTAATTAAATGCTTTTTTTCCTATCTCAACTTTAGCAGTGTATTTTGTTATAAAACTTAATTAAATTCTTTAGAATTGTTTGTTTAAAAATATTCTGGTTTTACTAGGAGAAACTTCTTAACATATAGACGTTAAATTACAAATCAATGTCGCTAGATCAACAAGCGCTTTCGACGATAATTATTTTCATCTTTGTCAAGTCGTTAAAAACGGTTAAAGTCCTTTTTTGAACATGAATATCAAATTATTCCAATGGTATTAACGTTTTGGAACGAAAGCAATGGTAGAACGTAAAGAAAAAAGAATTTAAATAAAAACACGTGCGGTTATAATGCGCATGTGCTATAAGCCTCCAAACTGTGGAACTAGACACATTGTCTTAAGCAGTTATACAAATTAACCCACAGAGGGGCAAATCAAGTGTGGGAATGTTGCATGGATTTAGTATGTTGATAAGGAGGGCCTTCCAAATATACATAAGGCCCTCCTTACCTATTCTGGTTTTATGTACAGCTAGCAGATATGCTGGCTGGTGCTATGCAGGCAAAAAATAAGAATATTATGATGAAAACCTTATTACAATAAGTGTTTGGTTATTTTGACCTACCATTGATATGTTTATTATAAAGCATTAAATAAATTACAAGAAGAAAAATGTAATAAAATATTAAAAAAATGAAAATAATCTGCTTTGAAGAAGAAAAAAACAAAGAAATTGATTATTTAAATTTGTATAACAAAAATAAAAACAAATAAACAATCAGATTTTGAGGCAAATGGACCTAAGATTCGCACTTGGTGTGTAGAAAACCTCTGAATACATGTTTTGTATTTGCTAAGAATGCAAGACGCAAATGGTACAGAATGGTGCAGTTTCATTGGTTAAGTAGACAGGAATTGATATTTTATTTTCCCAGCTGTTATGTATACATAACAACGGAAGGTAATGGAATCATGTCAAAATTGACCCTCAGAGTTTTTTGTAAATCTTCACAATTTGAGATTCCCTGAACCCAAAAAAGTAAAAAACAAATGCAAAAACATTCTGTACATGTGTGTTGGCATCTATTTCACTTAATATCTCAGGACGGGGTGAAGATAAATGAAATTTGGCACGGTAGTTTGTAAATAAGGGGCATTGATTCTATTAAAATTTAATAGCATTAATGCCCCTTATATACAAGATACCATGATTGTGAAAGATAAAGGGGATGGAGAGAGAGAGTGGTCATGTGATATATCTTGTGAGGGGTCAGACTTAATGAAAATTTTATTAGTTGTTAGCACTTAATGTTTTTATAAAACTCACCTCCATCCTCAAAATTAAGTCTTTTGCTATTTTATAATAATTAAAAATATATAAAAAAATCTCATAATAGATGGCACCACACAATTTAGATATTTATTTTGATTAGTAATACAAATGTTATTTTTAAAATAAAATCTCATAAAAGTCGGGAGTAAAGTTAAAAAATTTCACAATTGACGATCATTCGGTATGCCAATAACAATGAAAAGTTCCAATAGTTCTTATCTCCCGAACTTGTCCGTCAAGAAGGCACTTTACGACTGACAAACAATTGTCTAGTAGTGGCACTTTCTTTGGCTATTGTAGAACACAGTCAGTGAGACAGACCCAAAGTTGAATTTCCGCTTCTGCGTTGGCCTTATGTAGTCGTCGACAGCTGATGGCCGATCAATTGGCAGTTTTGTTGGTTATAGCTTTATTCCAGGTCCTCCACATGGCATGATGTTTCACCAATCATCTCTTCCTTGAGATGCATATGCCACCAATTCAAATTTAGCCAATTGAGGTCTTCTGCAATCTTTCCTCGGCAGCATCTGTTACAGTTCAAATTGGCCAATCGTGTCATTACACAATATTACCATGACACCGGGAAAGTTATGCAACTCGTTGCTAGATTTTTCAACAGAAAATAGCATTGGCTGCAGCTTGCATGAGAAGATAATTTGACATCTAAATTTTTTGTATATTAACTAATGTACCATTCACAGTTGAATATGAAATCATAATTTACCAACCAATCAAATTTTACAATAAGTAAACCAAATATTTATACTCTGCACCCTTGAAAACCCATAAAATGTATTTTTTGCTCATTGGTAACTTGTATGTGAATGCCACTTTCCTGCAGGTCAGCTAGAAAGGTGAGCATGTTATGGGTGGGATTGAAATTAATACAAGCAAAAGTAGTCATTGACCATCCTCCTGGATGAGAGGATGGTTCTTAAGTTTCATTGCATTTGCTCAAACCATGTCAAAATGTATAAAAAACAAAGTAAATAACAAACTTTCTTCTTTATATATTATATGATTCAAGAATTTTATTTATATAAAATGATAATTTACATATTTTATACAAGCTAAACATCTTACATTCTCTTTGAAAAATTTCTATGCAGTACTCTTTTGGTAATTAAGCTACAAAAATTTCTTAAGAAAATTTATATCTTGAATTAATCTTCACTTAGTTTATATTTGATTAGTCTATTGTAATTAATTTGTATTTAGCTAAGTGTTAAATTTTATAAATTACTAGCTGCATGTGTCTGGTATTTGCTTTTGAAGGAATAGGGAATCGACAAGGTTGGGTTGGGATAGGATGATAAAAATAATGATAGGTCAATAAATGTACATTTTAATTACTAATGAGTATTTACAATAATGAAACTGCAAAACAAAAAATTACTCGGGCTTAAGTTAAAGAGGTAGTTGGGGACCCAACAATATTTTTCTAGGGTGTTGAAGAATATTCGTATCAAATTTTGTGTGGATATATTATAGCAGGGATGGGCAACTCACAGCCCTTGGCCCGCATTAATATTTTTTCTGGCCCTTGCTGCATAAAATATGATTAAATATATCAATTTTGCAGCTTAAGAAAGTTTGTAGCAAAAATTCAAATGTTATTTTCTACAACTTATGTATGTGAATAGTTTTTCCTGCAATGAATTTAATAAACATTAAAACAAGAAATCAGCTAACAGACTCGTGTGGAAACTAATTTAAAACTAGCAGTGACTAATATTTAACTGAATATTTCCGATATGTTACATTTACATCAGTTTGAAGCTAAATTAACTATACCTATGCTAATTTATAATTATATATGTACAAATAATTGTGATTTACCAGCATTTTTTTTTCCTCTTTTCTCTTGTATGCATCATTTCAAAAGTTTTTCAAGGATGGGCAACCTTTCTCTATGTAAGGAGCTATGCAGCCCTTACATAGAAAAAGGTTGCCCATTATAGAATTATTTACCTAACATACACTTGTTCTTATTTTGACTTTTATATATATATATAGATATGATATTGTAAGGATATAAACTATTAATATTACTCGATATTTTGTATGTAATGGCATAAAAATATAAATTTCTTTTTTAAAAAATTTAAAATTTAAATTTAAAAATTAGTTAAAAACATTTCTTTTACTGAATTTTATATTTAAAATGCAGTTGTTCAATGTCACACCATTATATTACTATGTTAGTTGATAACCGAAATATATATCAATCTTTATCTGTAATATATCTTAAGCAGAAACACGTGCCAAAGTGACTAGTATTTGTGATTATAATAAAAGTAAGAGATATCATATTTACATTTTATATTTATTTTAATGTATACAATAATTTTTATTTTAATTTATACATAATTTTTGAGTAAAGTTATAATATCAAAGGTTATTCAAACATAAAACTTCATAGTCTATTTATTTATTACTTTTCACTAAACAAATAGATTAAATATATATTTATTTATTTTTAGTTTCAATTAAAAACAAAGTTTTTCAATTAAAAGAAATATATTTTTAAGAAAATAAACTTTATTTAATTAATTTTCATTTCAAATATATATTTTAAGCACATTGCATGAGCCTGAGATGTAAGAATAAAAGAAAAACTTTAGAAGCAGTTTTAGTAGGATGTGTTGGCCTGAAAAATGTTTAATTCAAATTAAATCTTGGATCTTTAGTGTTTTATTTTTATTCTTTCAAATATATTTTGCTCATATTATAATATTTAATTAACTTATGTCTTATATTTTGCAGATTGATCCTGATTATTACATAATCGTATTCAGTCTGAAAACTATAAGCCAAATTTTATTAAATTTGGCTTAGAATTAACTGGAAACCCATGGAACTAGTTTCATGGGCTAATTTAAATTATAGTGTTCAGAATGATGATGATTGTGTATTTAGAATATGAAATATATTTTATAGTTTTATAGGTTTTAGAAAAACTAAATTCTTATTACTATTTTACAGATCAGAGATTCTTCAACTTTGAGTTGGTCAACAAGAATAAAAGGATTCGTAATTTGTTTTGTTCTTGGTTTTGTCTTTTCATTTTTGGTAAGTTGTTTTTTTTTTTTAATTTGTTTAATATATTTAATAAAATTTGAATTCTGAATGAATATTGCATTTTAATTTCGTGTTCATAGAATTATTTTAAATTTTCTGTTTAAATAATCCAGACATTTGATTACAAAGATTGCACAATTTGTCTGCAGAATTTTAATTATTAAGTATTTATTAATGTAGGAAGTTTATCTAGTTTCCTATAAGAACAATTTGTTCAAAACAATTTTCTGCATCAGACACCTTGATTTCATAAATTGCTATTGGTAGTTAGATGTGTTTCAGGATCTTCTCTTCAGTATAGAACTATACATCCTGAATATAATACAAATGATAGGCTTGTCTGGCTATTGGACAGCAGTTTATGGGCACAGTCAATGAACAAGAAGTAGGTATCACTTTAACTTGGTACTGTAAGTTTGGCTAGACATGTTCAGTTCCTTAACCAACAGGTGTAGTGGTGATTCAGAACTTGGAAGTGTAATGTTAAACATTTAGATCCAGTATATTTCTGTACTTGTAATTCTCTTTTGTTCGTCTGCATTTATGATTATATTGAATATTTTCTGTTGAAGTTTGAATTTAAATTTATGTTTTCACTCATTTTTCAGCATGACAGACAGAATGAAAAAAGCGACTATACAAAAGCTCTTTAATGCAATGGGGTAAATACCCGGTTGAACTAATAGTGAACTGCTTCAAGAAAGCACTGACAGAATGACATCATGTAAAGGCATGTCAACACATTTGCTATTCATTTAAAAAATTGCCAGGACGAATATATTTATTAATTTTATCATTGTGCCACTGCTAGAGGACTATTTTAACTTTTTTGCATTGGATGGCAAACGAGTAGCCTACAATAAAAGGTCGACTCTGCCATGGAATCATCATTACCTCAATAGCATGTGAAAGGACCGAATGAAATAGACTCATCCAGTATTCATAGTCTACCAAAAAACATATTTTTTGTAAAACATTTGCTATTCATTGAATACCAAACAAACATTTAGTGAATACTGAGTGGTGTGGATGGTTTACTTGTGAAAAATATTTGATATTTGCCATTTCCCAATTCTTGTCAGCAAACTGTGCCAAATCAAAGTGAATGAATATTTGCCTCCATGCATTCATATTGTCCATTTACACATGTATGTTTTTGGTCATTAGTGTTACCATTTTAGTCTCTTACACTTTTCTACTCTTATTTTTGAGTTTAGTTTTAATTTTTTTTAAAATTTGGTTTATAGTTTAAATATTTACTTTCCTGGCTGTTATATATAACAGGGGGAAAGTATGGTTATTGGTCAAAACGTGGTCCTCCCCAAGATTTTTACATTTTTGGACTCAAGACACTTTGAAATGTTAAGAAATGCAAAAAAATTCAGGAATAATTTCTGTAGGTATGGATATTAGTGTGTATGAGAATAGTCCATTTTCAGATATCGGACAAACATTAATTATTTCCACAACAAACTTATGTGTGTTTATATACCAAATGTGTGGACATGCCTAAGACTAGTTTAGTCAGCTGCTTCACTAAAATGCTGCAGTGCTCTTGTTCACTAAATGCACTCTATGAAATAAAGGCATTTGACAAGGCAAGCATTGTTTTGGACTAATTATAGGAAACTTAGTAAGTTAGGTATCAGAATGCAGCTTCCAGGACTGATTGAAGGAAGTAATATAATGCTGAAATTATAATTTGGTAACATAGATAACTTTTCATTAGTTAGATGCTGGGATATTAGACAGACGTTAGGGATTAATTGATCAGCATAATCTATAAATTACTAGATTTGATTCTATAATTTATTTACATGTAAAATTTCAAATGTTTCTTTATGTCGACATAATGCAAAATTTTAATCTGACATTCATCATATTGCAAGTTTGAATATTTACTGAAGTTTTATGCACTATTAACAGTTATTATTATTATTTTAATCATTAAAACTTTATTAAAATCCATTAATACAGTTTTCCTACATTGAAATTTTTTTATATTTATTAGTTTCAGTTTATTATTTTTATGGTAAATACATTAAACTTAAAATAATAAATTTAATAGCAAATTAGGTAGTCGTATAAGTTATATAAAAGAAGAAGAAGAAATTTGAATATTTAAGACTCAAATAAAAGAATTATTTTAATTGAAACATGTAATTAATGTGGATTTAATTTCTCAGAAATAGCATGATGACAAACATAAAATATTTGCTTATTTGTAATTCTTTTGCTACGAATTGCTTGATGATAAGATGATGATATACATAAAATGATATACATAAAATATTTGTTTTCGTAATTTTAAGATAGTATTATTTAATTTACTTTTATTTTAATCAACTAGTAAACTACTAAATATTTTTGAAATTTAATATTTTAAAGTGGCAGTTAATGTAATTTTCAATGAAAACAATGATGAATCACTAAAACAGTATTTTATGACTCGTAACCTTGATGAGATTAATTTATTATTCACACAGGATAAAAAGAAATGTTTTTTACAAGATAAAATCAAAAGTATCAAGCAAAAACTTTGATGAATGAAAATTGTTGTAAATTATTATACAACAAGGAAGTTTATGTAAACTTCCCAGTTATGAATCATAACAAATTGACAAATTAATTGCCAATTTATAGCTATAAATCAATCAAAATTTAATTTATTTAATATTTTTTTCAAATTGTTTGTTTTTATTAAAATATTCTTCTAAAATATTGCTTTAAAGTAATATCTCAACATGCATCAGTATCAAATTTGTTTTGCATCATTCAAAATTTATACCTATCAAAGAACACTTATAAATTTATTCTGTTCAAGGTTATGCTTTTTTTATTAGCATATCAATTTAGTATCAGATAATAATATACTTCCTAATAATAGTTATATTCAGAAAAGAATATTTGTTTTAAATATTTTAATAATTTTATATTAACCTGAATAACAGTTAAAGGATTTTCATTTAAGTCTTATGAATTAAAGTTTTTTGAATGATTACTACCGTACTTTATTAAAGATGTGTTCTACATTTTTATATTATGTGCTACCAAAGCAAAGGCAATTTAGATAATTATGTTTGTTTTTATTTACATTGAATTATTCACAATATCTGAGAGGACATAATTCTCCAGTTGTGAATAGTTTTATAGAGAATAAACTCAGCTTATTCATTAAAATCAAATGTAGTTTTTGGATTGATGTGATCGGTTTTTTACTTTATATATATTTATACACAAACAAGCATTCCTTTTGGTGATGAAAATTAGAATTTGCCTAATGAGTTATTCTGTTTGTTATATTTTTTAACAGATAAAAGTGTATAGTTAATTTACAATTTATCTCTATGAATATTTACCATTGTTAGGTTTATTGGTGTTCGGTTATCCAAAAGTATTGTACATTAATTATTTTGGTGCCCACCAGTGGCCAAGCAGTCTTCATACCCTGAACACTGGGAGTTCGGTTGTGGGTTCATGCCTCGCTTGGACGGGCTGGCCACGTGGAGTTTTCCGGGTTTTCTCCACATCTGTAATGCCTAAATAGGGGCCAGTTTCCCTTGAAAAGACCTCCCGGAAGGTATCCCCTATGCAGATCGTCCAAGTGTTGCATTGCCATAACTTAACAAACAATAATTATTTTGGTAATCGACACTCTACCAGACTCGTAATTTATATATGTATTTATGTACAGAATCAGAATTTTTATTTACAGTATACCAGTAGCTGGTATTGTAACTAGTCAGCATGTGGTGCAATCACATCACTGATATATACATGATATATAATCTGCATTAACTTACTTTTGTGTTGGAATGCAAATTATTTGTTTTTGTTACAGTTATAAGGATATTAGGAATGTTAGTAAAACAAAGAATTATTTTAAGTTAATGGCATTGATTGGTCAAATATGAGATGGATATTTAGGAAAAAATTTTAATTAAAAATTTTGAGAAAGTAAATTTTAAAAAGGTAAAATAGAAGTGCACTAACAGAACTGGATGTACCATCGTTATTATTCTCTGGAATAGTGGTCATTTTCATCTCAAACAATTATAAACATAAAACTAATTAGGAAAGCTTTTAATAAATATATAACTAATATCAAAACATATGCAGATTACAACAAGCTTTTAGCCCAAAATGTGCTGTAAATACTTTAAATCCTTGATTTAAATCTTGTATGCAAGAGGGAAATAATGGCAGTGCTTCTGGTTTGCCAGAGTGCAATGTTAGACTTTTACAATTGACATAATATACGAGGGATGTCCTATATTTAAGGTACAAGCCAAAATTACACTAATGTATATAATTAAATAAAATATTTAATACATTTCCACAAAAAACTACATACAATACTTTTTGTTTATTTCTCGACATAATCTCTGTAAACGTTGAACGTTGAGACATTTATTCCAGCAAGACACTAGTTTGAACATCTCTTCACAGTTCTGTTGCTTGTCAAGTTGTTTGCAGTAGTTCAGAATGGCGTCTTGCAATTTCTCCTGATCCACAAAGTGTTTCCTGCCAAAAATTTCTTTAAAGGCCCAATAAATGAAAATCCAAGGGGCTAAATCTGGACTATAATAGGAGGGTGTTGCAGGACCTCCCAATTTCACTGTGCCAACCACAGTTTGGTTTGATTTGAAGTGTGGGGTCTTGCGCCATTGTGCAAAAGTTTAACTCCTTTGTGTAATCATCCTGACCTTTTCCTTCTAACAGCTGTATGCAATTTCTGGAGAGTTTTGCACTATTTGCAACTGTTAATGGTTGTGCACAGTTTGAGGAATTCACACAGCAGTAGGCCTTCACTATCCCAGAACACGATGGCCATGGTTTTGCAGGCAGATGGTTGAATTTTTAATTTTTTTTTTACTGGGGAAGTGGTATGTTTCCATATCATGGATTGTTGTTTGTGTCTGGGGCAAACTCTTAAACCCAGGTTTTTATCTCTGGTAATGATACTTTCAATGAAAGAATTCCCTTCCTGGTGGTATCAGGTGAGATGGTTAAGTGAAGAACTTCTTTTGATTGGTTGTTTGTTCATCAGAGAGCATATTCAGCACCCAGCAAGCCAAAACTTTGTGGAAGTTTAGGTCACATATGATTTTATGAACACAACTCTTAGGAATGCCAGTCATTGCAGTAATTTCACAAACTTTAATGCAACCATCTTTCCTAATCAAACATTTGACAATTGTCATCAGTGTGCGAAGTCCTTGGTCTGCCTCTTTTCTTCTCCAGTTTATCATTCAGCTCCGTTCATCCATCTTTAAATTTTTGGCATCAAACACTCTTCTTTTTGGCTTAAAAACATTCAGGCCATAAACGCACTGTAATCTGCAATGAATTTTGCTTTGATTAACTCCTTCGACTTGCAAAAATCTGATAACTCCACTCCATGTACTTCACACTTTGAATACTCTGCTGATCTCACACATACACACCATGTTTGTTTACTTTCCGACTCTACTACTACACGCATGAATGTGGCTAATCATGCATATGACGTCAATATTGCACATGTGCAGTTTGTATAACAGCCACCTGTACTTTTAATATCGGACACCCCTCGTACATCATAGGTCGTAGATGAAACTCTGATTCTGATTGGCTGCGTGTAACCTTTTTCAATGCTTATTCCTTCATGTATACATTATATAGAGGCTAACAAAAATTTATATAAATTTTTTGATATTTTTTTTATATAGGGATCATTGTTCTTGTTTTTAAAACATGGACTGCTACTCTTTGGTATCTTTTACACCCTTGGTAATGTTACAGCTCTTTGTAGGTAATTGATATTTTTTTTAATCTTAATATATATAATAATTTTACAAATATATAAAGATTAAATAAGATTCTTGATTTCAGTACATGTTTCTTAATGGGACCTATGAGTCAGTTAAAGAAGATGTTTGCTTCTACACGAATAATTGCTACCATTCTTGTTTTGGTAATATATTTTCTAAAATGAACTTGTAATAATTGTAACAAAACAAATTTACATTTACTAAAATATTTTCAGGTTTTAATATTATTGACTATGCTCTCTGCTTTCTGGGTAAGTTACATATTATTACATAACAGATTTTATTATATCTCATAAGTTGTACTGTTGATTAATCAATCTCTATATGGGGTCTTCCAAAAAGAATACTACATTTTAAATTATTGTAATCGTTAGCTGAGAATGTCATAACATACATGAAAACATTGAAAAACCATCTAAGTTTCACATTTGTCCCTTAGAATTTCTCAACATGTGCATCTTGTGTCACATGGAGCACATCCAACCAATACTCAAATTCTTCTTACACTCAATACAGCATATCTGTTGTCACTGCTCCCATGGCAGCTATAATTCCTGCAGATTACTTGTGTTGCATGATGACAAATGATTCTGACTTTGTGAACTGCAGAATGCAAAATGGTTTCTCTGTTGACAAGTTGTCATGTTCGTTTATGGTGCTTCCTAGAGGTAGTAGGCAACAAGATGTTAGAATGTTGATGGGAGACAAAACTCTGATGATTACCCTACTGATTGGTATACATCGCATACTTCTTGGGCAATAATTACAATAATTTAAAATGTTAACATTCTTTTTGAAGACACTGTATATAATGAATGTACTAATAGGGTAAGAAGTGTGATTTTTCTACATTTATATTACTTATACTGTAAAAATAACATTTTAAAATCATATTTACTTCAGATTTTTTTTTCTAATGAGCAAGTGTAAAAAATATGTACTAACTGATGTAAAATATGTACTGTTCAGTGCACCAATTTGTTATAAATCACCAAATTTTTATATTTTAACCTTATTTTAAGAATATTTAATAATTTATTATCCTAATTAGAATTTCTATGTGTCTATTTAATGCTGTGTGTTACTATGCTTCATACCTCTTAATCTCTCTGATGCTTAATTTTTCATTGAGTTTTTATATATCAAACTAACAAGCTAATTCTTCCTATTCATTATCAGTTAAATGTTGTAAATTAACATTAAATCTTACCAACAGTTCTTCTCCTTTCCTTTATTTGTTGTTCCACAAAAATAATCAATATTTGTATCTATCATTGATGTTTGTCTTTGCTTTTCTTTTCTTTCATCTGTGTTTCACAGATCTAATCTTGTGTGGAATTTGTCTTTCACTGAGCTGATCTGTGGATTCTTATTGTTCTGTAATAAGAATTCTCTTCTTTCCTTGTGTAGAATTTAAAGTTAATTAAATGACGATAAATTTTATTTTTTAGTGGAAAAAGACAGGATTGACGATTTTATTTTGCATTCTACAATTCTTGGCAATGACATGGTATTCTCTTTCTTACATTCCATACGCAAGGTAAATTATACATTGTAATCAATATTATTCGGCATACTAACATTTAATATAGTGTGTGAGTTTGTATTAAATACAAAATTTTTAACAAATTTGAATTGCAATGTTTTATGGATGATCATTAAATCATTTTCTGTCATTCAAAATTATTTTTAATGGTAGAAAGATCTATAAAATATCATTGTGCTTTTAAAATAGAAAAAACATTATAAGTTTGTTTAAATTTGAATCTCCATATCTTATTACATTAAGAGATGATAATTTTATTACTCTTGACACAAAATCCAAACTATATTAGTGCGATAACAATGACTTATCACTGGACTGAGTTGTTAGTCTTTTTTTTCCGTAATATAAATTTTGAACAGCTGGATGGTTATGGTGGCAGCATATTACTCCAGGATCAAATTCAGATGGGTTGAAAACCTCAAGGAATTTTTCTGTATTTTAAAAGTTTTAAAGTTGAATTTTAGCTTTAAACTTTATAATAAGTTGTTCATAATTAAGTAGTAGTAGTACAATTACTTACTTAAAAAATAAATGGAGATTTTTATGTAACTTAATTTCATTTATATATCGTACAGGAATACATGCATTTGCCGAATTAATTGGGTTTAACTGATGATAAAGTAGAAAAAATTAGAAATTGAAAAATAATTAAAAGAACAAATGCTTCACAATCAAGATATTATTGTTTAATTATGATTTTTAAATAATAAAAGTCATAACTAATCATGCTAAATTGATATTAGTTACCAATTGTGATTTTAAATAAAGCATGAATTTATTTGAAACAAATTTTTCAAGATTTCCCTGCAAATACATAAAACAGTATCTTGAAAGAGTAAATATTTTGTTTTAATATTAAACACTTCACTAACATCTAAAGTATTTGATTTGAAAAAGTAGTGACCCTCAGCTATATGTAACAATGAATGCATCTTATAAAAAAATGCATTAGACAATACTATTACTAGGATTAAACAAGATTTCTTAATTTGGAAGAAAATAATGAAAAAATCTGAAAAGTTTTTACTAGTCAACAGAATATTGTAATGCAAAGATTTCCATTTGAAAGCTTTTCTATGAAAATGCATAAGATATATATCTTCTAAACAAATCAAAACATTAATTTTGTTTTTCAAATTTATTAATCTAGAAATACATTTCAAACTTAATACAATTATAGGAAAATGAATTTTAAAATTCAGTTTCCCATTTCCTGTATTTTCAAACGGAATAGAATTCTGTAGAATTGGATTGGAAATAATTACTGTTAAATATCAGCAATTTCCTGTTTTTTCTTACCTTTTAAAATGCATAAAGATCATTTTACTACTAAAAATTGTTAATCTGTTTTGCTAAATCATTGTTTTCCTATATAGTTTCTGATCTTCCAATCATTTTTACAATTTAAATTTCTCAATAATATAATGTAATGGATATGTAATTGGTTATGTTTGTGTAGTGTATGATAAGGATGTTTACTTACATCACCTGTAAAAGCCAGTTAGTTGGTTAGTTACTTTTGAAGCCTCCAAAAAGAAAAAAAATTAATACAATGCTAATTATTAAAAGAATAAAAATTTTTGAAACTATTTTACCTAAAAAATTTCCAAATTGCCAAAGCTCAAGAATTTATATCTAAATTATTCAGGGTTTGGTAAAAAGTTTTTCTAAAATGTTATGTGAAGATGAAGAACCGGATGTCATTTCAAACTACAATATATAATGAAAATACTCTTATTAATTGCATAAAATTAAATTTTTGCCCTCATTCTGAATAAATTATTTTTATTAAAAAAGAAAAGCTTAAGTTTTAAAAAGCTTATAGTAATTTCTAATCATACTTAAATATGCTTGTATGATCTGTGAGAGAAATTTGATCATTGTCAACATAGTTCTGTTAGTCTGAGAACACTATATACCAGTGGTTTCCAAAGTGGATGCTGAGTCATTATTCCAAAGTGGGTAAGGAATAAATCTAGGGGGACAAAAAAGAAGCAAGTGGGCAGCATGGGAAGCACTGGAGACAGGTTATGGAATGGTAACTGTAGGCGAGGGTTGGTGTCACTGACAACCTTTCCCTTTCCCCTTTAAAATGTGTAAGAAGAAACATTGCATTTAATGGTTTCCAGATGTGGAGAACATTTTATGGTAAGGACACAAAGTGTGAGGTTCGTAGAAAAGTTTTTTAAGAATATTTCAAATCGCTCTCACACAAGGGAAACCGGGATAGGTGCATTGGCTATATGTTAATGGAATCAAGGAAACAGTGGCTCAAAAGTTTGGGAATCACTGCTATATATCATAACTGGTAATTGCAGAATAAATTCTTCTAAATGTGCTACGGAAGCTTTTCTTGAAGGCTTTGAATTCCCCAACTTTCAACATATTGTTATAAATCACACTTTCCTCATAATCAATAAAAATGAAGCTGATGGATTGTCTCATGCTAGAGTACATTAAACTTTAAGCTGAAATGTATTCTGCTACTGTAAGATTTAACAAGGTACAGTAGAGCCTCGAAAACTCGGCCTAATGTGGACTGAAGGGTGGCCGAGTTTGTGAAAATGCCGGGTTATCGGGAATGGGGTTAAAAAAGGATAAGTATGCATGTTTCCTCAGAAAATATTGTACTGTACTTGTATGTATTGTTTGCTTGAGAATACAACAGAGAATAAACTGCCCAAATACCCTTAAACAAAGGAAAAGTACGTCCTTTATGAAGGCATAGCCTTTACTACATGAAAATGAAAATTAATGAATACATAGTGTACAGTAATTTACCTGATAAGACAGACCTCAGAAAAATACTTTGAGGCATAAAGCTGTCTATGATGAAAATTAATTATCTAAGGGTATTTTTGCCCTGCCAGAGTGTGGCTGGGTTATTGAGTGCCGAGTTTGAGGCTCTACTGTAATATATTTTAAAAATCTGAAGGAATTGCATAAATCTTTGTCCCTATAACTGTAATCTTTATACAGGATGTCCCAGAATAACTTCATAATGTATCACAAAACAAAAGGTCTCCACAAAGCATGTATGTCACTATGTTCAATTTCCACTGCAGTTTGGCATCAACAAACTCTTCTAACCTTGTGGAGTGTATAATGTACCAATGACTGTAGAACTTATTCTGGGACACACTGTATTATATAAATTTATGTAAATATGGCCATTTGAATATAATTTTTCCAAATGGATGAATGGGCAGTGTTTGATTTCTTAACATTATTTTAAAATGAATATATTTTTATTACAGAGATGCAGTAAAGAAATGTTTCGAATCGTGCATCAGTTAACTTATCAAGGAGCTACAACCGGAAGTATTTTCTATCAAAAGAATTTTATAATAACTAATATTTATATAAAAAAATTGTTAATAATATTGTTAATATGATGATAAATATGAGTCAAAGATATATTTAATTATATATTCCATCTTTTTTATAGAAAACATGTTGCTGTTTGATAAAACTGAATATATATATATATTTTCTAAATACAATATGATATTGTATAATGTTTATAAACATGCTTCACAAATTATTACATAGTTTTGAAATAACAATTTTTATTTTAAAATAAATAAATACATAAAAATAGTTAAAAACTTAAACATGTGCAACATTATAAGATTTTGTTCTAACATTTATTCAAATATGGTAATGAATCTATTTGGTTTCCAGCATTTATCTCAAGTGCTTTAAAAATGTAGTGCGTCGTTTTTTTTTTAATTTACAAAGATTGTTAGTTGTGTATGATCTGTCTGTGGTTTGATATTAATAAATATATTCTAACAATCTCTCATTTATTTTATCATTATATGCAATCCTAAAAAAAAAAATAATTAGTTACATATTAATGGTATATTCTTATGTTGGCATTTATTAGATTCAAAGGAGGAAATAAGTACAAAAAACAAATCATTTACTTACAAGATGCATAATCCATTAATTCTAATAAATTATCATCACCCTTTGCTTTTTCTTCATTATTGTCTGTTCCAAGATCAGCTATAATTTTATCAAGCACGTTTTGCTGAGTTGGCTAAAAAAATATTAATAAACATATTAATAATTTGAACATTCTTATGTTATGAAGAAGAATGTAATGTTTTGTTTTTCAAAATATTTATAATGCTAGCACAGAAATGCTTTTAAATGCACTCCATTTCATTGATTAACTGATAGAACAATATGATAAATTTTTTTCTGGCCATTAAAGACTGATATTCAAGAATTAAACCATAGTTCTGAAATTAAATAAGTCATCTTTAATAATATATAGCACTTTTTACTTAAATTCATAAATATTATGACTCTTCCTTTTATGAAGATCCATTGTAAATTTTTCATATTGATTTAGTTTTGAATCTTTAGTATATTTATCTGATAATTATACTGAAAACTTGTAATAAAATTTATTGAATTCATTGAAATTATTAGTACAAAAATTAGTAATTGCTGACCAAATTTCATTTGATTCTAGCACCATCACCTTTGTGCATACTTATACACAGAACAATCTTTTTATTTTCATAGAAAACTGAATAATCAATTGATATCCATAAGTAGAAAAAAAATCTCCCTCTTACAATAATGGTAATAATAATTCTTACCTTTGAAATATTAATATTTATTATTCTTTCTTCTTCTTCTATTTGTTCTTGAGCAATTACACTAAATCACAAAAATAATTTCCAATTAGCATAAATAATAATGTAAAAACAAGGTCAAATTTCCAAATCACTAATATAAAAAAATTGTCTGTGTAATAAAGCAAATTCTCTATTTAGAACGGTAAGCCTAACATACATATACATCCTTCAGTCAGTAAGTTGAAAGGGAAGTTGTAAGAAATCTATTGGAGAAAGTGTTATGCAATACCAGCTTCAAAGTATTTCCTTTCTGTAGCTTTGCACTGCTGGAAGCAGTCAGCGCAACTTTTTTTGCAACTACTTTGAGAGTAGCCATTATGGCTGCTTGAACCTTGTCAGATGTCTGGAAAAGCAACATAAGCGAGTTCACTTATGCAGTGCCCTTGCTTTCCCTACTCTTTAGTATCTGCAGACTTCTTTCTTTTCTCCAGGATGAAGGAACAGCTGAAAGGTGGACATTTCACATCTGATGAGGTTCAACAGTCATGAAGGTAGCTCAGGGTGGTTGCAAAAAATGATTTTCACGACTTCTTCTAACAGTTGTACAGATTGTAGAAGTGCATAGCTTCTGAAAATGGTATTGTGTAACTCTTACCACCTCTGTAATTTGTAAATTAATGTAAATAATTTCTTACAATCTCTGTCTCAGAAATTATTGACTGAAAGGAGTACATAGTTAATTTTAATCATTTTCACATTCAATAATTCATTGCATGATGTTGAAATTTTATCAATTTTTTTTTTTTTTTAAATCATTCCATTAACTGACCAAAGACAAAGAATGCTATATTATTTTTAATGCATATAAATATGTAAACATTCATTCTAAATGCACAATATAAATTTATTATTTAAAAGTTTTTCTGAATAAGAAAAATTTGACAAAAATATCCTTAGCTTTTATTTATTCTGTAAATTAAATTTAAAAAACACTGAATTCTGTGTAAATCTATGGATATATATCCATAGATCAAATAATTCTGTGAAAAGGATTCTCAACTTAACAGATTTGTCTTTGAACAAAGTCAGATTTAAATAAATTTTATAATTTATATTCAAGATTATAATGAAATCTGATGATTGTTTTAAGGAATATTTACTTAAAAAGATTCTAATAACTAAAAATCTGTTTTTAATAAATTTCTATTGAATCTTTACAAATGTGAATAATTAGAATTGAAGACATTTAAACAAACTGTTTAGTCAAACTACAAAAATAAGTTCTTGATGAAATGTGTAAAAATTTTCATTTAAATGGACAATTAAAGTTTATAAATATATTTAAAAGTTTTTTGTTTTAAAAATCATTACAATATATAGAAATGAAACAATATACAATAATAGAATATACAATAGAAATTCAAAGATACTAATAATTTAAAATTTCAAACATATTTCTAGCCAGCTCTAATATAAACATATAATATTAATGTGATTTCACTCATTGAAAACTAACACAAGATACTTTAAATTAATAATGAATAGTTTTTATTAAATGGAGTTCCTATTATATAAAAGGTAATCAAAGTTTATCCATAGTGATTTTAAATGTTTTAATTGTATGAATGTAACAGGTTGTGATACATTACAACAGTATTATTAGCTCTATTGATTTTACTTGCTCTAAATTTCCTGACAGTTCCAACACTTGCTTTACAGCAGATGTTGGAAGTGTCATCCATTGTTGGCCAGATACAAAGCTATTCTTCTTGTTTTCAAAAATGTCAGTGAAGGTATCTCACACACTAGACTAACACAGAACTAAGTGTACAACTACTACAGACAGACTTTTCAATTGCCCCATTTATACTTTCTGTATTATGGTAATGCTGGCTAAAAATTAGAACTGTATATATGCCTAATAGCAATGCTAAATAATCAAGTTTCTTGTTATTTTTTTCTTTTGGATATCATTTGTTAGCATATGTAATATGGAAAACATTCTTTTCACTTGCTTCCAGCTTGTAAAAGAAAATTGCTTATTATTTTCATATTGTAGAATAAGATCAAAAGAATTTTTGTTCACAAGTTTTGCTTGTTTCATAAAATATATTTGAAAACAAATAACTGGATATAGTATTATACATTAAAAAATAAATAAATCTGAGTTGCAAAAGGTGTCAATCTATTACAAAAGAATTTTATAAAGCTTTAACTTCAGATCAAAATGCTAGAAAGCAAACATGACAGCACACTCCTGTGATTAAAAAGTATTGGGAATAGTTCAATAAAACACAAGATTTGCATTTATTCATCAAAATTTATTTTGTTCCCTTTAAAGTAATCCCCTCCGATTTTAGTTCATTTATGCCTACATTTTTTCCAATCTTCAGTAGGTATGTGCTGCTTGATGATCCAGTTAACAACATATTGTATATATGATAGATCCCATAAAACCATGATGGAGCTGAAAAATTTGTAACCACCTGTACCTTTTCTATGTGCAGCTACATAAATACTTAGCTGTAAGTAACACAATGCTATAGAATATAGCAATGTTTTTTGACCTTTCTCTAATAGGAGCACCACAACTTTATCAATTAGTTATTGTGTTTTTCATACTTTCAGTAATACATGTAAGGAGTGTTATAGCATTGCTCAGAGCTGTTTGCAGTGTGATTCTGTTAATAAAAATAATTTCATTGGGACACACTGTGGTTCCTACCCTAAGTTTTCTCCAGGACTGGAGAAACATCTCTCCCCACTTGATGGCTATTTGCAGCATCTCTGAAGTGTTGTTGAAGTGCTATAACATGCCACAACCTCCCTATTGAAAACCACTACTGTATAGATTTGTTTAAATTTATGGTGATCACTTAACATATTTCTAAGAATGTATCCTCATTGTTAAACTATGCACATCTAAAGTAAATAATTTAATAATAAAATATTAAAAACAAGATACTAACTTTTCATCATTACCATTGCCAAACATACTAATGGAGAAATGGGAATCGCTTTGCACCATCTCCGATTGCGTTTTTCCTATAAGACGAGCCATTAAGTCTAATTGCTTTTGAGCATGATTATCAATTTCTCTTTCTTCTTCCTAAAAAACAAGTTTCAATTATAAAATCAATGCTTTATTTTACAAATAAAAATATATATTATATTGTAAATACAAACTTCTTCATAATTAGTTTGTGGTGATGGGATTGAATATTCAGTCCTTCCAGTATCTTTATAAGTTGTATAACTAAAACAAAAAACTAAATGTGTTATATAATTTATTATTATTTTTATATATGGTGAGTCAAAAGCCCCTTTACACTCTTTTCATTCTGAAAGCACTGAAGATATATTAATTTTGTTAATGTAGACACAACAGGAAGTTATGGGTAGGACTTTGCTGACCTTGAAAATGATATTCAATGTCATTTATGAGCAGAGGAAACAAAATTTCCAATGACAAAGTTAAAGAGCACCATTTAATTAGTCTGAAACCATTTTCTGGATTCAAAAATAAATACATTTAGGATTGCATAATTTGCAACTTTAAATTTGGAGTAAAAGAGATTTTTGTTTTACATGACCTTGAAAAGGGTGCAATGGACTACTCACCCTATATATGTATACATACAATATTTCCTTACATATTTGTTCCTAATGTTGTGCTTGGTTGATCTGGATTCATTGCATCCGAGGGTAAATAATTTCCACCATTTAAGAAAAATGTTTCCGAAAGAAGAGAAACATCAGATCCATATTCTCTGTAAACAATTTAAAATTTTTTTGTTGATTTACATCTATTTTAGTACAAGGAATTAAGTCAAAAAAGATTTTATTTATTTATTAATACCTTATAGTTCCAGGCACTTCAAAGCCATAAGGCACTGTTCCTTGAGATGGTATTTTAAACCTTGCATTTTGATGCTGTATTCCCTCTTTTATGAAAATAGAAACCTATTACATGCAAGTTTAATTTTTTATTTTGATAAATTTTTCAATGAATATTTTATACAAAATTAAAATTTATTATCTTATTGAAACAAATGACAATGATTAGATAACTTAATCTAAAAAGACAAATTACACTAGACAGATTCAATGTGATCTGTGCCATTATGTTATGAGGTCTGTTCAAAAAATACGCGGACTGACGTCATAAAACAAAATGTACTTTATGTAGAAGTTACATGTCTAGGTCCCCTTCAAAGTACTCTCCTTCCCAATGGTGTTTCCACTTGTTTAAACAGTCCTGAGGGCTGAATGGGCTGGAGCATTGTCGTAATGGAGAAACCAGTCGCCACTCCTCCACATTTCTGGCCATTTGCAATTGATGGCATCCCTCAGACGTTTCAGAACTTCAATGTAGTAAGTCTGGTTCACTGTGGAGCCTTGTGGGAGCTACTTGTGGTGAACAACACCCTCAGCATCAAAGAAAACTATCAGCATCACCTTGACATTGGATCAAACTTGGCAAGCTTTTTTGGGTTTAGGGGACCACCAACCTAAACACCGTAAGCCATGTTGAGCATAGCAAATGTTTCAGTTGCAGATTTTCAAAGTTTAACACAAAATTTCACAGTAAATTGTTGCTCCATCAGGTCATTCATTCTGAAATCTGACAAATGAAAAAATTGCACTTTACTAAAAACCCACATAGCTAATCAACAAATAAAGCCATTTCCCAATTACAGATATCTTTATCACCAGACAATCTGTACAAACCTAGCAACACCAAGAAGATTCCCCTGGAACCAACTGGAGCTGCGCAATTCAAACAGTCCACGTATTTTTTGAACAGACCTCGTAGTGTTACATTATTCTAGATATAAATAATGCATAATACAGTGTTAGTTGCTACTGCTTAAATACAGTCTTCAAAATTAATGCTACCATTTTAATGTAATTATGGATAATGTCGAGTTTCATCTGCTGTCTGCATTTGAACGTCTTGTCATCTGCTATATCTATAGGATGTGCTGTAAACAAAAATGGAAACTCCACAAAAGAGAAGGCATTTCGTGTTCTGCAGTTTGCAAAGTCGGATCACTCATCATTATGCAATATGAGTAATCTCTGGGAGATAAGAGTTCTGGCTGACACAGGAGGAGTGATGGACATGCAATGACAAACTTAGGAATAATTATTGGTCAGATATGTACCACATGAGGCAAAGTGCATGCATTGAGAAATTATAATGGGCAAATATGAAAACTCTAATGGTTTTCCAACATTTTAGTGCATGTTAAGACATTCTAGGATAATAATTATAATAATTTAAAATGGTAGCATTCTTTTTGGTATGCTTCACTGTATTATGCATTATTTATATCTAGCATAATTTAACACTACGAGGTCTGTTCAAAAAATACGTGGACTGTTTGAATTGCGCAGCTCCAGTTGGTTCCAGGGGAATCTTCTTGGTGTTGCTAGGTTTGTACAGATCGTCTGATGATAAAGATATCTGTAATTGGGAAATGGCTTTATTGTTGACTATGATATCAACAAATGGGCATCAAAGTCAAATTTTGATGATGATTCTCTCTCATTTAATGAATTTATTTTAATGTTCGTATGGTCAGTACAATGGTGCTACATTCTGATACTAGCAGTATCCTATTGCTTTATCTGTTCATTTGGTGGCTAAATGTAATTGTACATTTTTCGATTGATTGTTATCCAAAAACAAATCGGATATAAGAGGTATTTTTTGTTAGCATTTACAAAGTATTTTTGTATATTGTTAATTTTTTAACTATTTAATGATTATTTTGATATATATATATTTTGTTTTATTATTATTTTAAATCAAAAATAAATAAATTTCATTGTTAGCTTTGTGGTAGAAACTTAAATTATTCAAAAAAAGATGAAAAAAAAAATTATATATAGAAATTTAATGAATGGTGTACACAATACAGTAGTTTTTATTTTTTTAACTGATGCAGTATGTCTTGAAGAAAGATAAAGTAAGTCTGTATATGGAGTAAATGATCTAGAACAAGCTCCTGACTGTGTTTTAGATAATTTTATTTCAATTACCACATGCTGCAATTTATAAATTTTTATTTCATTGGGAGAAAATGTGGGTCTAAATGTGGTGGAAAGCTTTTGAATAAAAATGTGTTACTTTTTTCTTAAATGCTTTACTGTTAAAAATTACTTAAAGTATTTGTTCACTTGATAAATTAAAGAATATATTTAGGGATGGCTCCACACATTCAGTATTTGCTAAATTCTGAGCAAATATTTTACCAATACCAAATAATTTCGATGATTTACTTGGAACTAATATTTAGTATTTGCCATTTCCCACTCAGTATATCAGGCCAAATTGAAGGGGACAAATCAGCAATTATTCTGCAATTGGCAAATACTGAATGTGTGGAACCAACTTAATATTTAATTAATTGTTAAAATATAAGAAACACACCTTTATTGAATTATCAGTAATTACTTTACACTGAAAATCTGAATATTTCAAATTGCTCGTGTCCATGACAACATACAATACAAAAAAGACAGATATAATCAATTTTTAACACCGATTGTAGTCTTCTACCTTAGCTTTATAATTACATCAGGGCCAAAGTCTATTCTCACACATTCTATTTATGACTGAGTAGAGATTGTGCTACTAATTGCATTAATAATTTTGATCTAAATCAATGAAAATCTTTATACAGTAATTAATATAAAAAATTTATTGAACTATACAACTTATTGCAGTTTCATTGCTTAATTTATATTGTATACTATTCACAAGAAGCAATAGAAATAATACGAGCAAATATTTATTGTGACATCGTCGCAATGCCGGGCTGCAATTTTTAATGTATTTAACTTAAAATATATGCTTTCTATCTCAAATTAGTAGTGTCTTGCCCTTGTACATCATACTTTTTCTGTTAGCAATGGAGTCATGCTGGTTATCTTGCTAACTCCTTTCAGGGGTAAATTTTTGAATTGAAATAACATGACTTCCAGTGAAAATCGCAAGTTTGTATATACTTAATCGAGGCCTTGTGTCCCTAAGCTTTCCATATCTGGTCTCATGTTTTGTCTATCTAACCCCGTTATTGAGATTAAGGTAGGACAGACAGATGGATGAATGATGGTGGGAATTTATAGGTTACAATTTATTAAAATTGCAGCCCAACAATGAATAAACAATTTACTCTACATACAAAATATCCATTTTCTTTTTTTAAATATTAAACTTGTGCTTGGTTTTTTGTTTTTTTAGAAACAAATTGTTTTTCTTATATAATCCAACAACAAAAAAAAGCCAATATATTATTCTACAAATGGTTCTTGAACATGCAAAAGTTTATTTTGTGGAATATTATTATGTTGTTTTACTTTCTCAGCTGTTATTTATATAACATGGGAAAGTATTGGAATCATGTCAAATTTGGTCCTGATTCTTTTTGGAGGCAGTTGAACAAATAATATGGTATGCTGACACACAATACTGTATACAGAAATGAAATAAGAGACTCACACATCCTGTTTTCTTGTTTACTAACACTTGCATGGAAACAAAAGCACATAGGTGATCACACAGATAATTGAGAGACAGATTAGTAATTGTGTACCATATGTAGTTACTTGTAAATGTACTTCTATTGTGTGATTATAGTCTTTGTATTAGATTGGCATTAAATTATATAACAGATGGCTAAACCTTTTCATACTAGGAGCCATATATCGCATATGAAAAGTATGTGAGAGCAGCATTCTCTATGCAACCTATATATTATATGTTTTAGGGGTAGAGATCTGACTTTGGTATTATTCTTCTAAGTATGGTTATCTCAACTTATTTTGCAAAAGAAGAGTTGAAGACTAGCATTAAGTGGATTGTAAATGTCAAGATTGTAAATACTTCATAATCTTGAAGTTTATTAAAAGAAATTGTATAACTAGACGACAGCTGCAATAAGGGTCTAAAGTGCCACATGCAGCTCACAAGCCACAGTTTGGCCACTGTGATTATATAACTATAATAAATCAAATTAAGTAGTTCCTAGTCTACAAATAACATATTTTAGAGAACTTAATTTTATAATTACTCACCCTAATCCTCAAATCTTGAAAAAAATTAAGAAGTGTAAATCTTAACAATTGAAAACTGGCCAAAGGTAGGTTTTGATATGTCTAAAATAAAAAAATTTTTTAATGTATAACATAGAATAGAATATTTACATATTTGATATGCACCGACCTCCATAAGCTTGATGTTAACGAAATCAACTTGACTCGCAATATTAGGTTTTGTTATGACAAAATTGCGAATAGCATCCAGATGATTCAGAGTAATCGAAAGAAGATCTAGAGGCATAGGACACAGATACACTTGATATTTGAACACCATAGTCATCAAATCATATAACTAAAATCAATATAATAATTGAAAAGTTATATTTTTTTTATTTTAATAATAACTTTATAAAAAATTTATTTAACACCAACCTTGTCCATGCTCGGAGTATTTAATTTCATAATAGATGCATGAGCAATTTTTTCAAATAATGATCGAAGTGCACTTTTGGAATATAATTGCTGTGGCTTGAAAATTTCATCCATAAATTGTCTATCAAACATAGTCTTGACAATATCATTTACAACTAGTGGAAATAAAATAAAGTGAAAAGTATTAAAAATATATAAACAAGTTTAAAAACAATTATTTTCTATTTATACATAATACAATTTATAGAAAAAAATATTTAATAATTTATTACTAGAAAAATACAGCTTAAAATTAAACCACTCTAGGGTACCTGGGATTGAATCTGAATGGATGACTCCCAGGTATGTTGAGGCTAATACATATATTCTCATCATGGGTGCAGCCAACCCTCTGTTGTCGGCCTGGCTGAACCCATGGTAGATATTGAAAAAAATCCCTCTTAGTACCCACAGAAAGAGGGGAGAAAATATAGCTTGAAGATGATTTTAACTTGTTAAAAATGTATGTGATCTACTTTTCTCTCTAACAAATACAAATGTTTGCTTATTTATTCAAAAATTTACAAGACTGCAGTGACATTCAAGGAATAACATTCATCTTGAGTGAAATATTGTATTTCTGCTTTATGACATGCATCACATTTTTCTTGTTGATTTTTGTTTTTTGAGATATTCTCCACAGTATAATGACCATTCGGCTTATAGGACACATCCTAAATTTTAGTTACAAAAAATGCAACTTATAAAGTCAAAAATACAGTAAATAATGATGATAAAGATTACATTTGTTCGTAATTTTACTTATTTCAAAATATATTTCATCAAACAATTATATTAAAAATAACATTGTAAATTACTAAACTATTATTAAACGAAACCAAATTTATTCTGTAGAATAATTAGGAGATATACAATAGTAAAATAAAACAATGTTGCTTTGTTTTTAGTGAGACTTAAATATAACACAATAAAATTAATGATAGCTAATTTTTAAATATTAATAAGTTATGAAAATCATTAATGTTTGCCTTCTATTTACATATGCTTAACATGTTTTATGCATGGTAGTAGATGACCGAGCATTTAAGGCAACGATATTCAACAATGATGCTGCATTGACACATCGGGGGTGCTGCAAAATATAGTGATGAGCAGCAGCATAATGCTTTTCAAGTTTATAAAAAAGTAGAGATGTCACAAGAAAAAAATTACAAAGTTGGAGATGCCACTATTAGAAAAAAAGTTGAAAAACACTGGATTAAGGTGTCAGCCTACTTTTGTTTTGGAGGACTCTGGAACGCATCCAGACAGGCCAAAAAACTGCAGGAATTTCTCGGAATGGTTCGTATGTTGGGCCCTATCCCTCACCACCCAGCCGCCCTGTCTTGGGTCTAGCCAAAGTCTATGATGGTCTTTATTAAAAAAAAAAAAAGGCTCTAGTACTGACAATATGGCAATATGAAATACTCCCCAAGATTAAATCTCGAGTCTGCCACTGACCCATTATGCTACTGATACATGTACAGTACTAAACAAGTTATAAGAATTTTGGTAACATTCTCTTCTCTTCTTCTAGCTCTGAATCTTACCTAAGAATTTAAAAGAAAAACAGGAAGAAGGGATTGTAATTAATGTTATTTTTAGTATGTATCTTAGCAATATTTGTCTATGTTGACTCGGTTACCATATCAACAGCGGAAGTAACTAGGTGTGTTTAAGACAGGAAATTTATTTGAAAACTTTAAAAAAAAATTCAACACATTATCGTGGAATAAACAAAACTAGACAACGATCACAACATTATAACAGTTAATTCATTTATAATTAAATAAATTAGAGAAGAATGAACACTTACCTTTATCACCTTTGTCCTTGGGAATGTTTTGAGCTTTTAATCTTTGATCCAAAATATACATCATTTCTCCTCCAAGATTAATAACTAAAATGGGAAGAGCATTTAATGCCATTTCTGTTATAATGACTGGCCGCAGTAAGAAATGGGACAAGCAAAAATTGATTTTTCTTCCCTCTTATATTATTTATTTCATTAAAACCATAATAAGTAATCGATTACAGAAAAGTCACGTTTTATGTCAATTACATAGGGGAGGAGATTTAAAAATTTTAATTTGTCTGGCAACAACGTAAATATTTATTTATTTTTTTAATTATATAAAACAAATAAAGTATTTTATAAAATATTGATAATAATATAAATAAATTTTATTTATTTTAATAAATAATTTTATAATCATAATTTCGTTTTAGTTTCTATTTCTAGTTTAGTATTTCTTTATGTCTATGACATATTTGGGTGCTTTTATGTATATAATATATTATTATTATGTGGTTTTATATTTGGATAATTAATATATTAATTATAGCAATTGAAATCTTTTAAAAAAATTATTTTAAAATTGTTGTAAATAATTAATTTTACGCCAGGGGGAGTCGTTACGCTGCGTTAAAGGTCAGACGCGTGGTGTGTGTGTGAAACTCGTGTGTTGAAATCGATTAATAAAATGGCCAGTATTCTATTTTCTTCCTTTCGAAAAGTTATGGTTCCGACTGTTAGAATGGCACGATGTTTACACGTAAGTTCGAAATTAATGGCGGCGAAAGTTCAACAGAGTGCTCCGAATTTTAAAGGAATGGCAGTTGTAGATAAGCAGTTTAAAGAGGTTCAATTAGCAGATTATAAAGGGAAATATTTAGTTTTGTTCTTCTACCCTTTAGACTTTACCTTCGTCTGTCCTACGGAAATTATAGCATTTAACGATAGAGCAAAAGAATTTAAAGCTCTCAATACCGAGTTAGTAGCTGTCTCCACAGATTCACATTTCAGTCATTTGGCATGGGTTAACACTCCCAGAAAGCAAGGTGGACTGGGTGACATGACAATACCATTATTATCCGATTTTACTAAAAGTATAGCAAGCGATTATGGAGTTCTTTTGGAAGATTCTGGAATAGCATTGAGAGGACTGTTCGTCATTGATCCAAAGGGAATTGTTCGACAGATTATTGTCAACGATCTTCCTGTTGGAAGATCCGTAGACGAAGTTCTGAGACTTGTCAAGGCGTTGCAGTTTGTGGAGAAGCATGGAGAAGTTTGTCCCGCCAACTGGAAACCTGATTCTCCTACTATTAAGCCGGATCCAGAAAAGTCAAAAGAATATTTCGAAAAAGTCAATTAATAAATATACTGACTATTTATAATTAGCCTTAAAAGTTTTCTATGGTAACAGTAAACATGATTATATAAGAGTGTAAAGAGCCCGAATATTATAGATACACGTCCTGTGTTACTGATTGTTATCCCTTGTATATTATAAATACTCGTTCTATGTTATCCCTGTATTTGAGTTACGTAAGAATTGATATCTTAAATTTTATGAGTAAGGTTATAAATCCTTTAGAATTTTGTTTATAATTCAATAAAGTTATATTTCAAACTGTTCTGTTTGATATTTAATTATAATTTTGTAAACGAGGTTTTATTATTTTTCAACACTGGAATGGTGCTTTGCCTGGTAGAGCGGCTTTAATACAGTGAGATGAGCAAGCTAACGATAGTCTATTTCAAATGAAACGAGCTGTGTCATTGGTTTATTCGACTGCAGTAAAGCCAATTGATAAGTTAACGCGCCAATTTAACAAAACGGCAAAACATTTCTACATAAATTCGATATTGCTTTGTACCAGATACTTTCATGCGTATCATTCTTTAACAGAAAAGTAACGAATGGCTAAGATGGCAGCCTATCGCTCTGGGACAGCATATCGCCTGGACAGATCGAAACCCTCCCAGGAATTTTTCGGATTGATCCGTCCGAAATTATTGTACTGTACCTCGTCTTTCATCTGGCCGGCCAGTCATTGGCTTGGCCGAATTCAAAATGAGCTTTCTAGAAAAAATGCCCTGTTAGTGATCATAGGGCGGAAAGAGTTAATTAAAAGTAAAACCAGAAAATTAATGAACTTATTTTTCTAAATTGTATGTTTTATCTTGTAAGAATACTAATAAAAGTAAAGCAGCTGAATATATCTTAAGATTTATAATTGCGAAATATTAGATCGTGGTAGGTGATTAAACCAGGATATCAAGTATCTGGCTCTCCAATCGAAAAACTCGAGTTTTGTGTATTGGAAAAACCTCCCCTATTATGGACTTGACCCTTTGATAACAAAAACTCCCATTTAGTATCCATAAGATGAAAAAACTGCAATTAAAAAAGTAAATGAGAAATACTTTTGAATGGAATGTTCCAATCGCTTTCCTATTGTAATTAAACATAGCATCGCACCTAAGTTAATCGACGAATGAGTGTATTATTTCGTACGTTCGTTCGGCTCTAAAGTCAAATAGTAAATGATACAACAGCATTTAACTCAATCCAAAGGATAATGAAAATGAAATTGTGTTCGGGAAAGCAATAATTTTTTTAGTACAGTAAGTACAATTTAAAAGGCTCTCTAAGTGCCCACAGGGTATCGGCCGGATGGCCGAGTGGTCAAGATGGAAGTTTACCGCTCTAGGGGATCCGGAACGAGTCGAAAAAGCTCCAAAAAATTTCTAGGTGGTGGTCTGTCCTTCAACAATTGGCCGCCCTATTGTGAGTTTAGCCGAACCCATAACGGGCTTGCTAAAAGTTGCCCTGTTATTGCCTACAGGGCGGAAACAGTTAAAAAAAAAAAGTTTAATTTTTAAATACAGTAGACGAAGAATAAAAGTTATATTATTACTATCAATTTAACAAAATTTATTTTTATCGCTAAATTATAATTAAACTTTAAATATAAATAGAAATCATTAATTATAAAAAAAAAAAAAGCGATATTCGCAAAACATTTCTGAGATGGCGCTGTTGGTGCCAGACGACAACGTTTGACAAAAGCAGGTAGCAAATATTTTTTTTTATAAATTTGTTTAAAATTTTTTTTTATTTCGAATGAAAAGTTTCGAAGAAGTTAAACGAATTTATAAATTCGTATTGCATATTTGCTTGATTATCAATAAATATCGAAATCTATGAAATAATTTACAAGTTTTATGATAAATTGCCATCATTTATTTACTGTAAATTAAAATTCATATTTTCAGCTTTAAGTCTTGATTGCATTGATTTTTTCCACTTCAGACTATTTAAATACCTTTAAAAAATGAAATAAATAAACAATTTATTCATTCATTTCTAATTTGTGTAATAATAAATTCATTTCTGTTTTACGCATTCAAAGAAAGTGTTATGTACGAGGATTTTGTCTAGCCCACTGGTGGCCGAGTGGATGAAGCCGCCAAATGCCAGTTGTGGGTCATACCCTGCCGATGGGGCAGCCCATGACCAGCGTTGGGGTTGTGGGCCATCCTGTGGGGAACAGACTCCTACTTGGATGTTACGCAAATGAAGAAAATGGATTTTCTTCATTTGCGTAACATCCGAGTAGGAGTCGGTTTCCTATAGAAAGTCCTCCCAGGAGGCACTGTATCATCTGTGCTGTGCTGCCTTAAACCAGCCCACAATACTATTACTCAAATGTTCAAAAATGCAGTATAATTTTAATTTTTAGATGTTTTTGGTTATCTAAAACAATCTCCTGGACAAATAAACAAATTTCAATTTAAAAAGAACAACAAAAGCTGGAATGTCCTCCAAAACAAGATAATTTTGAATATTAATGTTTTAAAACAAAAAAACAATTTAATATATTTAGAACTCCAATGAGCATTTAAATTTTTGATGTTCTAGAACATTAATATCCAAAATCAACTTGTTCCAGAGGGCATTCCAGTTTTTGTTGTTCTTTATAAGTGAAATTTGTTTATTTCTGTTCTGAAGGAGATTGTTTTAGAGGACCAAAAAAACATCTAAAAATTAAAGTTATACTGCATTTTTGAACATTTGATAGTAATAATATGGTTTATGACAAGTGCAGTTTTCACAAAAGTTAAACCAATCTAATGCAATGTCTTACATCTTACTCTATAGCTATTCTCTATGCCTTTTTCCTGTCCTCTTGTCACATGTTTATATCCAAAATATTATTTGTTTGGCACTTATCTAGGGCGGTCAAGATTAGAGAGGCAAAATATGAGAGTACATATAATAGAAAAGATGAAAGATGTTTTCAGAGGGAAAGATATAATTTATATAATTTGCAATTAAATACAAAACTGAATTATAGATGATTAAAAATATACATTAGAAATTGTTATCCTTTTGGTTCATAGATTTTCATATCCAAAAGTGTAGTATACATCTGTAGAACAGTGTTGACATAATTAAAATTCAACCTTTGAAATTCTAATGAGAAGTTGTTTACAATAAAAACATTTTTGATTGGATTGAGTGGTCATCTTCAGTTACTGAACATTTAAATATACAGTTATAACGAGGAAGAAATTACACCTCAATACAAAATTTCCAGCAAAGAAATTCAATATTTTAATGTTTTCGGCCACTATATCATATTCACTAAAATCAGCTTAGATTTTGTTACAACATGAAAATAAAATATGAATTTATGGACATACAGGTTCTGGAAAGGACATACATATGTCTGAAAAGTTATTGTGCATTAGAAATGATTTAAGTAAAATTTTAATAAAAGTGAAGTTTTACATTAAAATTGCAGTTTCTCCTACAACAAATTCCAGAAACATTCTCCAGAGGTCACAAAATCTGGGGGGGTGAGTTCTGGTGACCAAGCAAGCCAGATACCATGGGAGATTATGTATTTGGCAAAGTTTTCCAAAAACAGAATATCCACAAGGTAGTAGTAACACCATCTGCTACAAAGTGGAAACACAGGATGAGTGACTTATGGGTCTTGTATGCATTGCCATACGTATAACTTTAATGTCTCAAATTTCTCGCTGCCAGTAACTTGGACACCCTTTATTTGTGTTTTCTAGCAAGACAGACTATAATTTGTGCTATAAATTAACATGTTTTATATTGAAATTCTATACAGTGAGTTATGTTTAAATGAGCAATATATAATTTTAGAATTTTTATACGTGAAATGTTTAAATATTTCTATTTAATTTTTTAGGGATAATGATGAAAGATACAGAAAATACTAATTCGCCACTTCAAGTGGGTGATATATTAGCCGAATTCTTTGCAAAAAAAATGGACCAAATGACAGATATCAAAGCAAATGTAGAAACAAATGAAAACAGTAGTAGTAATGATAGCAAATATAGTTATGTTGAGAAGAAAAAGAAAAGAGAAAGGAAAAGTAAAAAGAGAAAGCATAAACATAAAAGATCAAGAAGGAAAAAAAGTAAACACTCAAGTGAAAGTCATCGAAAACATAAAGTGAGTTGGTTTATTTATTTATTATAAAACAAATAATAGATTAAATAAATTTTTATGTAATTGTTAACTGTTATAGCAATACTTCATTTGACATTAAAGAATGTATTTCAGATGTTTTTAAAAAATTGAATACATCTGAAATATAAGGATATCCAATAAAATATGGATAATTCATATTTAATATTTACAGTAACTAAATATTTGGATAATCATATATAAAATCAAATCTGACATATGTTAATAATCAAGTAATATAACTGGATTCTTATTGGGCTATAATAAGCTTATGGTTATAACTTTGATTATGAATTTAAATTTTTCACAGTGTAAATTGTTTAACTAAATTTTTCAGAGATAAAGTTAGCTTTTATTTATGGTGATAAGTGATTTCTTGATATAAATTACTTCAAAAATAACAATAGCTTTCTTAATTATAATAATTTGACATAAAATAAAAATAGAGGTGGTACTTCAAAAAACTTCAACTTCAAATGCTAAATCTAATAAAAATTCACTTTGGAGTTCAAACAATGTTCAAAGTTCAAACCACATATGCAGTGAAAAAATTGCTCAAAACGCAAACACCATCTATTATGCACCCATGCTTGTATCTTTACAGCAGTGTTTCCCGACCTTTTTTTACTATGCCCCACCTAAGCCTTTCTAAAATTCTTATGCCCCCCCTAACATATACAGCAGTTATACGGTTAACTTAAACTCTGGATGAGTTCATTTTTGAATTGCCCCCCTTAACAATCAAATTGTCCCCCTGTGGGGCGTGGGTCCCACGTTGGGAAACACTGCTTTACAGTGCATTTTTCACTTCATTTTTGGTGTGTTATTTGCCAATTTTTAACAATTTTGTCCTGTAATTTTTGTTTGTTGACAGCTTTTGAGCACCACATATATTTTAAATACTTTATACCAGTGGCATTCTGTTACATTTGATGATAAGGAAACTGTGTTTCCATAAAAATTTTAAAAATACTGGAAATGACAGAAATGAACAGTTTATTTATTTTTATTCTAAAATAAATAATTGGAATGAAACAAAGATATAAAAACTTGTTTTTATTATTTTTTTTAAACTAACTACAGTATATTCAGCAATTTTTTTCTGCAAAGTTGTTAATTATTTTATCATAAAAATTGCTTGTTGTTAATTCCTTCAAAGTATTGAAAAGATCTTTTGCTATTGAAAGCAACGCTAGTGACGACAATCTTTCCTCTAACTGAGTGTTCCTTGCCAATGTGTCAATTTGCTTTGTGGCTGAAAAATTGTGCTCAACAGATGCACTTGTAAATGCCTGTAATCTGGCTGCTTTCCATGATTCAAATATTTTTGCTATGGAAGCTGTCCCATAGTCGACAATACAGCGCTTCCATTGGGAATATGCATATACAAATTTATATTTGAATATACAATAGCAATCTTATCATTGTTTTTCACATGTATAGAAATTTGTAATAAAATACATAATGCAGTTATAATAAAATATTAATTTTAAGTAATTCAAAGTATGTCAAAATGTGAAAATAATCGCACAATATGTATTTATATTTTAGAAAATACAAGGGAAGCGGCATTTCCATGGCTTCCATGGATGGCATGCCACTGCTTTATACATATCACAAAGCCCAATGTATTAATAATAAACCAAACAATCACTAATTAATTGGGCTAATTAAGTGCTATTATTAATGATTAACTATTAAGTAATTTGGTATTTGAGGTAAGCATTAGGTGCCAGCATTAGTAAATAGTATAGTTATTAAATTTAATAACTATACTATTTACTAATTAATTTAGAATATCCTGGAAGAAAAGAATCGGCCTGAAGCAGGAATCAAACCCGCAACTTCCTTTTACTGTGCAGGACCGATTGCATTACCAGTTATGATACCCAAACCTCGAGCGACCCTTTGCTCCCAGACATATTTAATTATCGGCTTAATTACTAAATTAATTACTAAGTAGTATAGTTATTAAATTTAATAAGAGATGGCACCTAATGTTTATCTCAAGTACCAATAGTTAATCATTAATAATAGCACATAATTAGCTCAGTTAATTACAGTGATAGTTTTGTTTATTAAATCCTTTAGTTCAAAATTTCTCTGAACAGAACTTTTTAAACCACATTTGACATGTAAGAAGCTTAGGAGCATCTTTCCCATAGACATTACAAATTTTTTTTACTGTTTGTATGGTGTTATATCCTGTCTGAAATTCATAAAACATAATATGCCTGATACAGATAAAAATAGTTTTATCTGAAGACATTTCAATTTGATTTATTCAAACAAAATGTGAAGTAAAAAAATTTAAATAAGCTTCTAAACAAAGAATACAATCTCATATTAGCAATAATGCTTTAAATTTCACAATTATTATAATAAAATGACACATGTTAAGTAATAACAGCTGTTAAAAATATGCAAAAACTTTTTGTTCCATCCAATATAATCTTTACTTATTAACCATGGCATCTGAGAAGTGTGTAAAAGCAATGAAGCCTAAGAGGAAGTAATATCGACAATTGAGATGAAAAATAAAAAGGAAAAGTATCATGAAGCATGAAAGCCATACACTTGTGGCAGATTCGGAGACTGTGTTTAAAATGCTGAAGTCGGCGGTGTATGACCAGTATATGCAATTTTCATTTTATTATATAGTATTTATGTACAGTAATACCCTGAACTTATGCGATAGGTGGGACCGAGCGATAACCGCGTAAGTCGGGGTATAATTTCGCATATAAATACATACAAATAATTTTTAATTGGGGCCGGAGACTAAAGAAAACAATAATTTAGAAAAAAAATCTTAGATAATATGTATGTATAATATATTATATTATACAATTTTTCACAATTACTTGATTATCACACCATAATTTTAACATTGTTTCCAACTCAGCAATAATACCATGACGTTTACGAATGACGCTTGAATTTAAAGATTGAGCATTTTTCACAGCTTCAAAAAATTTTTTTATACCTTTTATAATTGTTCTGACTGTTGATTTCGGTAGATCAAACTTCTTTGCCAATTCACAAATTTTCATTTTTGTATCGAAGTCTTTATTAATGTTAATTTTACATTCCGAAGATAAAGTTTTTCTTTTCTTGTTTGATGCAGAAGAATCAGTTCTACTTCGTTTGGATGACATAGTAGAGTCTCTCAAGTCTCTGTAGATATAACAAACACAGAAATAAATAACACAAAATGAATTGTAGCTATATGTCGATTCTGTGGGATATGTTCAAACATGTAAGATGAACAGTAGTGTGAGGGGGAGTGAATAATCAAGAGTTGTATGGTGCTCAAACAAAAGACAAATCAACGAGATTTGAAAATCGCCTAACTCTGGGTTCGCGTAATTCGGGGTAGCATAAGTTGAGGTATTACTGTATATTATTTTTATTTTCATGTTTTAATTTATTATTAGGACATTTAATCATGTTACTTTTACCTTAAATTATGTGCATTTGTTGTTTTAAGTTTATCAAAATGGGTATTGTGTAGGGTCAGGGAATGGATTAATTCACTTTCCATTATTTCTAATGGAAAAAATTGATTTGGAGTTCAAACAGCTTCCTGGAGTGAACTAAATTTGAAGTACAAGACACAATTTTAAGTTATTATTTATTATTGGAAATTCTTTTTTAAAGCAACTTTAGAAAAAATCTTATTTATAGAATATAATTTCAGAATGATTCAGTGATATTGTACTACTATTAAAGTTTTTCATGTGATTCTTTGAATGATTATTTTTTCATTTATTTGCTTTTTTCACCCTGTGGCCACTAAGATCACAATACTTTTTCATACCCATCATGAGTTTGGCAAAGTCCACAAGGGACAGTTGGGGTGAGGAACAGGACAGATCATCCATGAAAAATTTCTGGAGTTTTTCAATTGGTTTTAAAGTTAATAATAAAAAAGCATGATAAAATCTATAATCCCAATGATACTGATAACACTGTTGAATTTCCAGATACACAAACAATCTAGACTCTAAAACTGTTAATTCTTTGATAATGTTCTTGTTCTATCTTTATACACACAATGTGTGTAGATTTTCTAATATTATATATAATCTTATCTATTTTGATAATATTGTTTTATTCTTTTATTTATGTTATCATATACAACTAAATACAATTTATCAAAAGTTATTTTTGGATTAAAAAAAATTATCATTTTTATTTTTTATTGATTGATAAAGAATAAGAGATTTGAATAATGTTTCGTTTTTTTCTTGTATACAGAGATTTGAATAATAGCAATTAAATTTACAATAATTGTTGCCCTTTCTGTCTTTTTTAAGTTCCTTTGATGATGGAAACAAAAAAAGTCCCAGTGAATTCTTCTTATACAGCACTTGGTATTTTTTAGTAAATAGATTTTGTAATTTTAGAACATAAAATGAGTCGCCAACCTATGGCTTGGGCCAAATATGGCTCTCCCAAAGCTTATTTATTTAGTCTGCATAGTTTGTTTTCATTGACATGTTTTATCATCAACGTTCAAACTAATTTAAATGATAAACTTTTAGAATGTTTAAAATTTTTGTATTTATGTTAACTTTTATTTATTTGTGAAAGGCTTAAAATTTTGAATCATTCTAATGATATTGTAAATAAAATATATTTTAGAACAGAGCTTACACCGAGTTTGAAATATCGGTCTAGACTCTGTCACAGATTGTACAGTACCTTTCTTGAAGAGGGATTGGCAATAGTTTTGATCCAAAATGCATTTAAATAAAATATCTGAGAATTAATCGTCTTCTGAATAATTCTTGAACTCGGGTGAATGTTGGATTCAAAGATAGTAACATTTCAGTTTATTCATCCAAAGGACTCCTTTTAGGTGGTTATAAAAGTGACTAATTATATCCAGCAAATATTGCCAATTTTAGCTTCGTATTAAAGGATTTAATCTGTTCTTGTGAGAGTTTAGAGATTTTAGTGTGACATTGCAGCTTTAAATCCACATGAATTGAATGTTGAATTGAAATTATAATGATAATTGTGGAATGAGTAACTATACAGAAAGTTAGTCTAGTTTTTTATGGCAGCAATGGCATGAGCTATAGTCAAACGTAAATAAACTTTTGAGTTATTGTTATGTTGTTTGTGTTTATTATGTTTAACACTTAATTGTTACAGATACTATGCCAAGTTACATTGCTTTGAGAATATATATTGAAGCAGTGAAAATCTCTTTAATATATAAAAATATTTTTGCTTTAGTATTAATAGTGTAGTTACTAAGAGTATATTGCTAAAAGGAATTCAAATGTGTACTGTATGTTTATCAACATTCTGATTATACTCAATCTCATATACTTCTTCCAGCAATACTGTATTAGAAACAGTTTGGAAAGTGTGAAATTGATTATTGTTAGGATAAGTTCCAGCTTTGAATGACACATCATTCTGATTTATTAACTGAGTTGTTCTAAGCCAAGGATGGTCAGATATTTATCCAAAAACACTTCTTTTATTAAAAGTATTGGCTACTTGAGCTAAGCACTTATTTCATTAATTTTTTTATAATTGTATTTGTGAGGCTGGGACGTCACCCCCACCAGATGGGAATTGGCTGTCAAGCTAAAGCCAATAAATTGGTGACTTATTTTGTAAACAGGACTGGTGTAACTGAGGAATGGGGTGTGAGACAATTTAATTGTCATATTCTGGACCTAATTGACAGATCTGTGATTGTACATCATGAGAATGAGAGAGGGATTGTCCGCCGGGGTAACTTTGGACAGTCACCTTACCGAAAGTTCAAAGTGGGACCTGCTGACACTCCTGTGGAGGGGGCAGCGTCTGGGACAGAAAATACACATTAGAGTAAAATTTATGGGATCATCATCTGGGGAAGGGCTTGACCCAACTCCAGAGGAAAACGGCCCAGATGGGGATGTTTGGTGACCCCGCGGTTCGAATTGCATTCCTAGCAACAGACCAGGGCCCAATAGAATTACAGAGGACCATCATTCGGACCAACCAAAACCTCAGGATTTCGGAAAAAAAAGGTCATAAAAGTCCGAGGTCCCAAAGACGTGAGGAGGTTTTGCGAGGTTAAGATAGAGAATGCTAGTCCCAGAGACTCAGACCAGGATTACCAAAGGACAAAGGACCCACATCTCTGGAAACCAGGACGAAAGGGACTAGGGACCCAACTTCCCAGCGGTGACTACTCTCTATCACTCCATTCTCCACTACTACATCAGAAACAAACTTCCTCTTCTTATCCCTTTTTCGTGGGTGTGAACAATCGACAGCATCAAGAGAACTTTCCAGGGTGCTTTTTGTTGATTTGGAGTGCCTGATGACAGACCATTGTTTCTATTGTAAGCATGTTTTTATGGAAATAAACATGGTATAATTTGTAAATTCGGTCTCTGTGTGGATCTCTCTGCGTCCAGCAAACCATTACCCCCATATGTAAAAAGGCTTTCTTGCATCATCCTAACAGATTGTGGGCAAAGCAAGGGTTGTAACCTTTAACCTCAAGGTCAACTCCTATGTGAATAAAGGTCGGAAAACTCACATATTGTATAATTGCATACATGAAGTATATGTTGTAAAGACTAATATGTATAAATGGCAAAATAAAGATGACGACTGGCTTAGATGGTCATTCCTGTCAGGATTGAAAGAGATAATTAGTATTACTAGTCGACACTACTGTCTTAAGGCTAATGCACAAGGGTAGAAAAATCAATATAACAATCAGTGCCAATGACTTTTTATTTCAATTATCTCTTAGGATCTTTAAAGTTGAGGTGGTTAGTTAATCCTACTGTTATAATTTTGTTACTAGTGCATTGGCTGTAAGATTTTGGAAATGGATGTTGGATGACGACAAATGAAGTATTGCTATAATTAATATATTTATTGATTGAATTAATAAATAAAATGTCATTTAATTTATATTTGTATTTAAAGAGAAATTATTTTTAATTATAGAGTAGAAAAAGAAAGCACAGTGATCAAAATGAAGAAAAACATAGTAATAAAAGGAGTAAATTAGATATTAGTGATTCAGATAATTTAAAAAAAGCAAACTCTTTATGTGTAACTAATGCTTCTCACACAAGTAAAAATGTCTTAAGTCCGAAATCTGATCAGGTTCCTGTTACTCAGACAATAAGTAAAGAAGTTAATATTTCAGAGCAAAAAAAGGACAACGATTGTGTTAAATCTAAAACAAGTGATTTGACAAAAACTTCTAACGATTTAAATAATGGAGACATTAATTTATCTGAAACAGCAAACGTTCAAAACAAAGTAGAAAAGAGTAAGCTATCATCTGATCATCTAAATATAATTAATACAATCTTAATGGATTCGATAAACAGTAATAATTCTATGATTAAAAAAGAAAAGGAAGATAATGATATTAAGCCAAAAGCTCTAAAAGAGAAACAAGCAATAGTTTCATTAGATTATTTTAACAGTAGCTCTTCGGATGATAAAACAGAAGAAGAAATTTCTAATGTAAAAGAAGATAAATCCAGTGATACAAGTAAAAAGACAGTAGAAGATTCGAAAATCCAATCCGAAACTATTGTTGAAAAGAATTCAAAACCAGTAGAGGAATCATCTTTGTCAGATGTAAAGAAAACTAATAACGTCAATGAAAAGTCAAAAGAAGACTCTAAACAGACATCATCAAAATCTAAAGGAAAAATTGTAATTAAAGATCTAAAGTCTATTCAGATACCTCAGAAACTGGAGCAAGAAAAACCTGAAAAAGTTGATAGTTTGGAAGAAGGTGAAATCACTTCTAATACCGAGAAAACTTCACTTTCGTGTTCCTTCGAAGAATCATCTGGGGAAATTTCAGACACTCCTAAAGAAAAGAAGGTTAAGAAAAAGAAAGAAAAATACAGACATAAAAAGAAAAAGAAAAAGGTGTCAAAAAAACATAGAAGAAGTAGAAGTAAGAGTCAAGATAAAGAAAGGTAATTTTCAACTTTTCGACTTTTAATTAATGTTATTATTAGAATAAATGTTTTTTCTTTAACCATTGGCAGATTGTATTGATATACAAGTAGATAGAAGCAGTAATTTAAGCTAAATATCATTAATAAATAATGTTCTTATTTATATTTAATATTAATATAAAGCAGAATATACAGGGTGTTCATTTTAACATTTATCTAGGTACAAAAGAGACCTTTCCAGCGTTGCATGATAATATATATAGCCTATGGTGCAATAGTTTCACTGCAATGTTTACAGTAAAATAAATTACAGTATTTACTCAAATAATGTGCACATTTTATTCCAAAAACTCATGACAAAAAGTTAGGATGTATGGTTTATTCAAAACAAATTTGATGATGCAACTGACAAAGCCTAGGGTGCTTTGAGTTATTAATTAACTGGATGATTTTATATATGTACTACACGTCTCAAAGTTTGATGAGTTAATATAATAATCCAACAATTGCCTAAATATTTGGACTATAATATGCCTATAATCAAATAATACAAATAAATTCAGTACTAGAGGTAAGTAAGCATTTTTTTTTTTAAATTTTGAACCTTCTGAAAGAAAATAACTGATCCAGGGCAGGACTTAAACCTGCAGGCTCCACTTGCCATATGGTGCACTACCAGTTTCTTCCAGAAGGTTCTAAATTATTTATTAAAATTATAATTATTAATTTATTAATAGATAAGAGATGGCACCTAATGCTTACCTCTAGTACCAAATTTATTTGTATTAATTATTTGATTATAGCCATATTATAGCCCGAATATTTAAGTGATTGTTGGATTATTATATTAACTCATCAGACTTTGAGATGTGTAGTACAGGTAACCCCATATAGCACAGCACTTCTGTAGCACGGATTCACTCTAACACAGTTCAAGAATTGGGTAAAACTTCTTGTACAACATGAAATGTACTGTACAGTAATAAAAACTATTAAAAGCAAACTTTATCTAATTTGAAATTAGGGAGATCCCCGTACAACAGTTCAATAAATGTGATAAAGCTTTTAAGTGCGAAAGATACCTCATTTAACATTTTTCATTCGAGCGCATACATACTATCAGATTTTTCTGCATAATTTTCATGAACTATTAGTACTTAAGTATGTAAATTTTCTTTTCCCGCCTTCTGTCGATACATGTGGTTCTTCTCAAAACTTGTTTCAGTGTTGCCAGATCTTGACGCTTCTGCTTTTGTGTTGCCAGATGTTTATCCCTTATTCCATACTTGCTTTATTCTTCATAAATGCTTAGCACCATATAAGGAAATTTATAAAGATCTTTTAACTAAAAGCAAGCAATCTAAAATAGCATATTTTTTGCAAAAGGTAGAGCATGGATCTGAAGATAATGCAGAAAAATGCTCAGAGGATAAGGATATTTTGCCAAAAAGAAAATGCCCTCGGTTAATAGTGCTTAGTGATGATGAAGAAAACATTGTTTAATTTACATTAATATGTATGGTATCACTTAAGAAAATTTTAATAAAGATATTTATCTTAATTATGAAAATATAATAGCATGTTTTTTAATTTTTGGAACCTAACCCCTCCTTTTCATATTAGTTCTTTGTTTCATATAGCATGGATTCGCATAACATGGCAATTTTTTGGAACATAACTCCCGTGTTATACGGGGGTTACCTGTATGTATATATATATATATATATACATACACATACATACAAGATATGTGACAATTTAATGGCTGCATAGTGTCGCCTGTGACATAATTGTATCGAAATGACATGTGCATTCATGTGTGAACTAATAAGTGTGTAAATTTCAAGCTGATAGAGCTAGTTAATTAGCTATTGGGAAGGTAATAGTTATCTGCATATACTCTTTGGCATAAAGATGGATGACTGAAATTTAGAGCAACATATTAATATTAAATTTTGTATGAAAAATCTGTAGATGCACTACTGAAATGTTAGTGTGAGTACTGCAGAGATTATATGATTCCATTTGAAGAAAAAGTGTGATTTGACAAGTGCATTCATCATGCCAAGTTACAGCGCATCTGTGCGATACATTCTGGCCAAAAAAGCAATTATCCAATTAGATCATCCTGCCTATTCATCTGACTTAGCTTCCTGTGATTTCTGGCTATTTCCAAAATTAAAAGCTGTGCTGAAAGGACAAAGATTTTCTAATATAACTGATATCCAACAGAATGTGAGACAACTGCTCAACAGTATTCCATAAAATGAGTTCCAGGCTTGCTTCAGAAATGGGAACACCATTTAAGTCAGTGTATAGATGCACAAGGAGTTCTTTGAAAATGACAATAGTCACTAATCTACAGTTCCACATATATATAGTTTTTAAAGGTGCATTTCAGGAATTAAATTTTCATATCTTGTATATAATACTTATTTACTTACAGTCCAGAAAAATTTTTTTACAAATAAATGTGTGTTTATATTTATCTATTTCAATAATTGTGTTGTTGCATGTTAAAAATTTTCAAATTATATATTCATTTTATAATTTTAGATTGTAAGAAAATCAAATAACGATCAAGTTTTAGTTATTGGTGCTGGTGTTACTTTGCATGAAGCATTGAAAGCTGCCGATGAACTTTCTCAAGAAGGTATTA
>NW_019384981.1:184853-207530 GCF_000671375.1 Centruroides sculpturatus | reverse complement strand
GAACAGATCTCCATCACCATCCAGAAAAAGACCTTATGATGCTCGCGAAAAAATAGATAAAGCTCGTTTACTTCAAGTCGCTCAGAAAAATGTTTTAATGATGTTAGAAAAGGGAACGTTACCAAAAGGATTTAATATTGATTCTATTCGGCCAGAACAACGGGTGTCATTGAAGACGGGAGGAAAATCTGTTCAGGAATTAACTGGTATGTGCATTTATATTATTTTATGAAATTCTAATTATTTATGAAAGTTAAAGTGTAATTTGATTAAAGCCAAGTGATAGTCAGATTAGTTCAGGCTATATTACTGCTATTAATAATTAAATGCTAAGTAATTTGGCCTAGAGATGGGTGTTAGGTGACATCTTTTATTACATCTAATCTAATCTGGTGATCATTTTGCTTTAATATAATTATTGGGCTTTATTATATTTGTGTAATTTGATTTCAAAAGTATGGTGTATAAGCTTAAATCTGACTTGAAATTAGATGTAAATTAAATAATTATCAAGACATATCTAAGCATGATAAAATAAATCAATTTGTTTTTGAAACTTTAAATTCAAAGTGAGAGTTAAGTATTTATTTTTGATTCATTCTACCTCGAAGGCACTAAGAGGGCCTTTTTAATTATATCCATCATGGCTTTAGCCAGGATCACAATGGGTGTGGCCATATGATAAGGGATGTCCCGAGCATCTGTGAAAAATTCCTGGTCTTTTTTTTATTATTATTTAAATTTCAGAATAAATATAATGAAATAACGTTTGCTAATGACATCAAAACTTGGTAATATAACCTTATACTTTTCTGCATAAATATGTTCAGTTCTGATAATTGCAAATTATGATGTCAGTACAATTCATTCAGCCATTTAAATGTTAAAATTAATATAGCAAAATATTGGTTAGTAAATCAACTTTCACACACTTAAAGGTCTTTTAGTATGAAATTATTTTGTATTTTAGATTTTTGCCGTGCTATATCACAGAGAGATCAAGAGGACAATTCTAGTAATGGAAGTCAGGATAAACAAAGTGATATTGACACTCCATTTATACATCATCCTTTTAAACTTAAAGAGCATCAGCCAGTGATAAAACTAAATATTAAGGTAATAAACTTTTTTGGTTGAAATTTTATTGATTTGAAAGATAAATATTTTACTTATAATTGAAAATTAATAAAAAAATTTTTAAACAGAATGCTGTACAGTTACCAGTAAAAACGCCTGCCGAAAAAGTTGCAGATGCCGCTCGTTTACGCACACAGTTTCCTGTTTCTAGCGGCAGTCAGCATCGACTTAAAGAACTTCAGTGGGTTCCCGTTGAAGAAGATTCTAAGTCATCGACTAAATCTTCTAAATCTTCGCCTGCAAATACTGTTTCTGTGATTGAATCTCAAACTGAAATTGTTTCAACACCACCAGAACCAGAAGAACCACCTCCTCCCCCTCCTCCTCTACCACCACCAGCACCTGTAATTAGTACTTTTGCTCCTGCTGTGCAATCTACCTCATTTTTTGAGTCAGTTTCACAAAATACTAGCATGCATGATATGGTTTGTATACTTTAAAATAAAAAAATTTCTATTTTTATAATAATTTTAAATTCAGGCAGCTCTTACCATATATTTAGATAATGTTTAAACAGAAATATATTAATTTTTTTAAGTATTGTAGAAAGTAAAAATTATTTACTAACTTTATAAAAAAATTCTTTATTTTTGTCAAAAGAATAGAAATAGTGATGTGCTAGCAATATTGAACAAATTGAAGATTATTTTAGCTTCAATTATTCAATAGTGATCTATTAGATTTAAGAGAAATCTGATTCTTTTTAATTTTTTCATTAACTAGTTCAGGCCTGTTCAATCAGTCAATTGCAAGCTACCGATCAATTGTGGCATGCTTTTCAGTTGATCGTGAACTCTCATCCATTACACATAATAAATATTATTACAGTTGATTCTAATAAATAAATTAAGTGAAGTTAATGTGATGAGAGTGACATCAGGAGGTTTCAATAAAACAAATGTTGTTTTTTATTCTTTACAGTCAGAGATTCTTTGTATGTTATGGTAAATTTTCTTAAAGTGATTTTCTTCTATCTTTGTGATTGGAAGAGGTAGGGAAAATAGTTTATTTCCTTGCCACAGAACTACAGCATAATGTAAACATGTTTCTTTTTGAATGAATTAACTTATTTTACTATAATCATTGCAATGAATCTGATGCACTGTAATGCTGGAAAGACTTTTGCACCTCTGGATAAATGTTAAAGTGAATATTCTGTATTTTAAAATACAGTAAATCATGCTATTGAATCATTTAGAACATGATGCTAAGTGAAAATGATTGGTTGTAAATATTAATAATTCTATTATTTAATAATTCATTTCTTACAGACATCATTCTTCAAGACATCATGAAAGAAAAAGTTCAAAAACAGTTAAAAGATCAAGATCTAGGTAAAGAATGTATATTATTTGAATGTCTTTAAACAGATCTTAAAAACAGTTAAGATAATTCTGATAAAGCCCATTATTTTATTGAAAGTATTTAGTTTAAATTTATTAAATGTTCAGATCAGTTAAAATCCATAAAGATTTTTCAAACTGTATTGAATTCATTATGAACAGATCTCCATCACCATCCAGAAAAAGACCTTATGATGCTCGNTTTGAATATAAATTATTTATAAATACGTATGTCAAGTTATATTTTTATTATGACGCAAAATATATTTAAGAGTTTACGACCACTGTGCCGGGTGAGACGTTGTTGAAACAAAAAATGTTATGCATTCCATCACGTACATAAACAGTGTCGTAATTCGCCAAGTGCAAATCAGCAAATTCGCAAAATTTTTGTTTATTTTGAACAATCCGGATAATAGAGGTCCGGATAATCGAGGTTCCATTGTAGTTTAAACAATTTTATAGTGCTTATGATGACTCAGCATCTAGAGACAAATGTACTTGGAATCCTTTCTTTATAGCACTACATAATTTGTTAATGGTTTAGTGGCTAATAGCAAAACAGGTGTGCCATTTTCTTATGATGGTAGATTGTAATGTTACTCTTAGAAGAAAAAGTAACTTGTGCATGAAAAGGTTGGGCAGCCTTGAACTAGTATATCATCAAATTTTCATTTTTATACAGGCAATCTTCAGCTTTCAGATGTGATATGTTTCTAAAAATGTGAAAGTCAAATGTTTAAAGGTCAAACAATAAAGTTATAGTTGTACAGGGTGGTTCAAGATTGCAGTATGAAACTTCACCAATAGATTCCCCACCACAAAATGTGATGAAAATATCAGTGTGTAAAGGGAGTTCCATTTGCAGAAAGCTAAAAAGAAAAGTTATGAACTGTAAAATTTTAAAAATCCAGGATAAAATATATTATAAAATTACAAAAAGTCTAGTGTTGATTGTGTTCAGTGGTTGGAATGGACATATTGAAGGCTTCCAAATGTTTTTGTATTAGTCTTTCATTTTTGTAATTTTGCAATTATGAACTCTCTCAATGAGAGAGTAAAATTTTATCAATAATTTGCTACAATGAACATATTTTAAACATAAAATGTTTTATTTAAACTGTAGATAAGAGATATATAGATAAATGTAGAAACTTTTTTCTGTTTAGAAAAAAAACAATAAAAATTAATTTTCACAAATGATTTTGACATTACCAAACCAAAACTGGCAGAAAACATTGAATAATAGCTTGAAATTTTTATTTGTTAAATGAAAATCTGAATTAGATGTGCAAAAAATGGAGTATCAAAATATTGTATATGGAAGAGAATGTTGTCCAAAAGGTGAGGATTGTTTGACCTTATTACAGAATGCTTCAAAAAATGTCAACACTTATATGGAGAACATGCACAGACACTGTGGCAGAGATAGTGGGGCCATACTTTATTGAGAACTCCACAATTGGGTTGTGACTTCTTTCAGAACTATGCAGAGGACATTTAATGCATAACAAGTTACCTCCATATTAGTGTTAATGTTCCTTTGAAGCACTTTGTATTTAAAACAAATGAATGTATAATATAACTTATACATAGATGACTCCTTCATTATCTATAAAGATAAGAGGAGTGACAATAATTAGTAATAATAATAATTATAAAAGTAGAAATTATTGTGTTTTGAAAAACTAAATTTATAGTAAGAAATGTATATGAAAAGTGAGGGCTGCCTACATCAATGATACATTATATTACTAGAAAATAAAAATGGTTGTTTTTTTTAGGATCTTACTGCAATTGTTTCTCAAAGGCTAAAAGCCATTCGGAAATTACAAGAGAATCCAAATGACGTGGAAGCATTAAACCAAATGTTTCAGTCCCAACAAAAAGTAAAAACTTTAATTCTTTATTGATTTATGAATAATTCAGTTGAATTATGTTCATTGTACTAAGTTTAAACTCTTCATTATTTTATTTATTTAAAAAAAATTTTTTTAAGATGCAAGCCTGGGTACAGTCTAAACAACTTCCTGGTCAATATACAGGTAGTACTGATATACGGCTTCTTAGTCCAGAAGAATTAACTGGACCTGTTCCAGTTTGGGTAAAGAAGGTATGATTAGTATTTGTAGAAAAATACACAGAAATAATTTCATACAATTTTTAAAATTCATTTAATTGGTTAAGGTTGTTGTCCAAAAACAAACAATTTATTTTTAAAACAGTTTCAAATTTAATTTGCAAAAAACAATACTTAAGCCGACATCAATAACAAAACATTATTATTAAACTATTATATATAAATATGCATGCATACACATTCATATAAACATTCACATAAGCTAAATTATTCTTAAAATATAGTGATCAACAACCTTGTATCCAGCAAATAAATGAATTGTGGCTAAAAACATTCATTAACTCTTACAATTTGTTGATTTGATGGGTTAAATGCTATTGATCACTATATTGTAGACATCCTGTTTGTCATTCTTATGCGGTTATTCTTAAAATTTGACCAAGATGCTATGAATATAAAAATTTTGTTTCTTTGTTTTGAAGTTTTATAACTTTTTAATCAGATTGAAAAATTTATAATACATATAATCTGTTTGTATTTGAATTTCTTCATGAAAATAATTGTATTTCATTTTTTAAAATCATTATCATCATCATTAAAAATTTAATTTAATGATCCTTATCATCATAAATCTATATGATTTTAATTTCTTTTTAAATTATTTATTTTATTTTATTCATAAATTTAAAAAAAAATATTTGTGTATTTATTTTATTTTATTGTTTTCATATAAAGTAATTATTTGCAAGCAAATTAAACTATTAATATATAATTTCTTTTTATGATTTATCACTTTAAACCATTAGAATAAATTAATTTCTCACTTCTCCATTTCCATTACAAGTCAGATTGTGGATTGCTTCTGATTTGTTTATGACTCCTCCTCAAAGATTCTTTTAACATTGTATCATCTTTTCAAGATCTTGATTTTGACCTGCCACCTTCTCCTGAGCCTTGAGTGAATTAATTTAAATCTCTTCATCTTAAATATTAATTTAAATAAATTACTTAGGAACATTTCAATAAAATTTAAAATGATGTTTATGAATAGAATAAAATTAAATCAGTAAGATTGAATAAACAGTTGTCCATTTCAAATATAATAAATCTGATGATTACTATAAAACAATAGTATTTTAGGTTGAAATTTACAGCAAACCCAGTGTCTTTTACATCAAATTGATTTGTCTGTTGTATCTCCCTTACAGCAACTTGTTGATATCTGCCAGTTTCTTCCCATAAGTTTGCACAGCAAACTTATGGGAAGAAACTGGCAGATATGGGAAGGAAGGAATCAATGGAATTCTGTCACATTTGGAGAAAAATGGCAGAGGCATTGGCATTGATCACTATTGATGCGACACTATTGCTCTAGTTGAAGTTTTGTTTGAATCTTGTTGGAATAGACCAGTGTTTTTCAACCAATAGTTTTACTATGTCCCCCCTAGGGACATATTAAAACTATATCAGTGATTTAAAAAATTACGTATTTAATTTTCTTTCTGTTGAGAGAAATTACTGTTGACTAAAATGAGAATTTAAGGAGAATCGACAATAGCTTAAGACACGTGTAGTATGTTACTTCCTTCTTATAACATTATACCAACAGGGTTTCTCACTTCTACTTTTCTACTTATTATTTCTTTTTACATGTCAGCTCAACACTTTTTCGGCAATCATTTTCTGGGGTGGGCCATACCCTCCCAGGCGACACCCATCATTCGGACCTAAATGTCAATCAAAAAACCAACTGTACTGTATAATAAACAGATACGAACTTCTCGCTGAAATTGTAGTTTTTTTAATGTAGTGTAGGACCTACAAACACTTGTCTTTTTCTTTTACCCGCGACCCCCCGTGTAAGGCTTCGCGACCCACAGGTTGAAAAACACTGGAATAGATGATGGAATTGATCTTGGGTCTTCCAAAGCAGTAGGCTGACATCTTTAACATCCTTGGTCATCTGGTTTTCCAGATACAACCACTGTCAACATTACCATCTTGATTTACCAAACTTACAAACACACCCTACCACATGTAAGTTTTCAACTGTCATTGACAGCCAGTGAACAGCCACCATAGCGAATATAGTGTTTAGCTGACTGCTAGCTCCATGAATTAAGAAGGAAAATGGCATGTTCAATAGAAATGGAATATATGGCAGACAAATCAAGTTGACCTTTTACTAATGAACAATAGTTGTAACAGTACTCACATAAACTGCAAATTAAATCTGAAATATTATATCTAATAATGAGTTATAATACATATTTTGTCAGCAAATAAACATAGATATAATTTTTAGTAAATAATTTGAGACCAAATTAGATATTTATAAATAATTATTTTAGTTGTAAAGATTTATAAAATTAAAAGAATTCAAAGTTATTTAATATATATTTTTTAATATAGTTCAGATTAGAAAAAATATGTTAATATAATAACATATTTTAAAAATCTTAGTAGTAGTAATATTTATTAATAGGACTAAATTGATAGAATAGTTCTTAGTTAACATATAGATAGCATAAGTCTAAACTGTTTGTTTATTTTTAAAAAAAATATTTATTATTGCTGACAACTAATGTATTATGTCACACAAATTCTGATCAGCCTGCTACAGGCTCTCTCCAAATTTCCTTAATGAGCTATTTTTAATCTTAAAGTTACTACATTAATTAGACCACTAATGTAATATGTTACAAACGTGTTTAGGCTAATTTGGCTACTGTAGTTTTCACTGCTTATATATGTATATATTTTTTTTTATTTTATAAATATACAAAGTGAATATCACAGTAGCCTAGCATTAAGCAAGTTTGTGACAAAAAAAGGTAATTGGCTGAGAGCTTGTTGCAGGCATTCTTTCAAAAGAATCTTTCCCGATGTGCTGCGATTTGTCCATTGCACTGCAGAAGAGAAGTTCTAGGTGACTCCGTCGTTGCCGACATTCCGATTAGAATAGGTAAGAGAGCTGAATTGGCAAGCAGTGGTCATTTGAGACTTTGCTTGCACAGCTCTGGTTACTTAGAAACAGCATTTGTATTGTAAATACATATTCATGTGTACTTATTTTTTTATATTAATTTTTCTGTAACAAAATGATATAAATGGTAAATATATTGAAATTTATATTTGTTTATCAGTAAATATGTTGCTATATTAGATGAAGATATTTCTTTTCTTTTTTTTTTTGTTTTAGTTCCACTTTCTTTCAGAAATGAGATTTAACTCCAAAGAAAATCTTATCAATTTTCAGAAGAAATATTTCACAGTATAAAATAATTAAATTTTTCTCATTAATTATAATTTTGATAAATTTTTTCCCTCTACAGCATAATTTTAAATGTATAGAGTACTTTTTTTTTTATTAAATTAAAATTTAAGTATTGCATACAGAATTTATTCTTGAGTGATTAAAGGAGTGATATTGAATGTTATATATTGAGATAATTTAAAATAAAATTGTATGATGAAGCATCTTTCAGATGTGGAATATTTTAAGACTATTTGTAATACTTTTAGGATCAGTTTAGTAGAGCTATGCCTGTTAGAGAAGGTATAGGTATGCATCTCTTACGAAAAATGGGATGGAATCCTGGAGAGGGATTAGGAAAAAATAAGGAAGGTGTACTTGAACCTCTTCTTCTTGATATTAAAACTGATAAAAGAGGTAAGCTACTGATCCCTGCTAAACATCTTTCTCCGAACAACAACATTCATTTTCTGTTGAATACTTTATATTAGGTCTTAAATCAGATGATGACATATCAAAGAAAGTTCCACCGCAACCAATTGCTAAAGATCTTTCAGGTAATTTCAGTATATTAAATTTTTAATTACTTATGAAACTAAAATTGATGATATTTGACATAAAAATATAACAAGAAAACATTTTGGACAATTTAATTAGCTGTCTTTAGATTCTAGTTGAGAATAGTCTATGTTATAGGATTCTAGAACTATGGATATGAATGAATTATAAAAAGTGTACCCTTATTTTCAATGATGTAGGTTGAAAAATTTAATGAGTTATAAAGAATATTTAGCATTCTTATTTTAATTTTAGTGAACATTTTCATTTGATCAATCAAGCTTTTTCAAGAACAACAATCATTTAAAACAGAACATTGTTCCAGTGATTTGCAAAGATTGAACAGTGGTGAAAAAATTAAAAAAAAAAAAAAATTTTTATACGGGGAACGGAAAAAATGTTTTTGTATATCAGTTAGTTTGCCAATGTTGGTGTTACAGGGCTTTTGTATTAAACTTTTTAAAGATTCTCTAATAAAAAATGAAGGTTTTCTTGTGATAAGAGGCAATTAGTTAGATATTGATTCCAGTGTGGAGAGTAGCCTTCTGTTATAATCCTGTTATTTAATATATCATCTTTGTTCTTTAATTCTTTCTTATATTACAAGAGCTGGGCAGTTTGAAGTTATGGGCAATTCTAGGGAATGTAGATTGTTAAATAAATTAGGTTAATTTGGATATACAAGTGCAGGTTCTTAGGGAGATATTTTTTGTAGTCTGGAATATTAGTAGAACTTATGGTCTCCAAGAATTGATAATTCTTGAGGTTATGAACAATTCTAGAATATTGTTATTTGACTGGAAGCTGATGATAAATAATTATATTGTATGCTGGCATACAAGTCATTCTCAAGATTTTCAGCTTTAAAGTTTTGGTTTCAACCTGCCACATGTTTGGGGGTTGAGTCATATAGTATTATTAGTAGTGTAGAACTGAAATGTGGCTACAGTATATGGTAATCCATGCCCAAAATGTATAATAAATATCATATAACTTTCATTTGAGGCAATAACTGCTCAATATGTGATACTTGCATAAAAAGGGATGCAAGCAATAGGGTCCAGGTAAGACATTAAACAACTTCTAAAAATATTTAGTAGGCCAAGTTATTTTGATAAGAAATTCATTGTACAGTACATCAAGCTTACTGGTATATTACTCTATAGTTTACAGAGCATGATAAACTGGTACTTACAGTATATGGTAGTAAAACATTACTAGTATATTCCAGCTTGTGCAGTATTCATTTATACTGAATTATTATTAATAAATTTATTTAATACTGCATAGAGATTAACATAAATATGAGCTTTAGTTGGAAATATTTATGGGTGCATAGAAATTGCTTAATATTCTGCAGAAAAGGTTCAGAACTTGTCCCTGCTGCAAAGTCAGTCTTTAGTTTCAGAAAGCTTTCTCAAGTTTAAAAAGTAAATTTGTATGCTAGCTTATATGGTAAATTAGCTAAAAGTGTTTATTCTTGTTAAATTTTGATGCTGGATATTAAAGATTTGTTTCTTAAATTGAACTTTCTAGTCTAAACTAATAAAAATAACTACCAGAGTTAATTTTTGAAAATAGTAATAATTAGGTGTTGTTATATTCCATTATAGTATTCAGTCTTTGTAATTTATTATACAGTCGACCCCCTATAACACTGATGATTTTTCCATTTTATATGAATTCCATGTTGTACGAGTCACTTAGATTTTACAAATACATGAGCCGTTCACAACCGGGCACATGTATTTGTAAAATCTAAGTGATTCGTACAACATGGAATTCATATGAAACGAAAAAATCAACAGTGTTATGGGGGATCGACTGTAATTAAAAATTTATAATAAAATATTTAATTGTTTTGAGGGAATTCGAAATTTCAATTATTAAATGCATTAATTCAAATTCATGCAAATAAAATTTAATTTTAAGATTTAAGACACTCTTAAATGATTATTGTGACTACAGAATTCTAGCTGTAAAATGATTTTTATAATAATTTTTTTTTATTTCAAGTAGTAATACATTTGAAATAGAGAAACAAATTCAAGATAATGTATTTATCTTTTATATATTGAAGTCAGACATTGGCTCTAACAGCAAAAAACAATTGATACACATGCTATTAGTTTGTCATTCAAGCTGCAGTCAATGTGGAATTTGCTGATGACAATAAACCAAAATTCAGCACATTCATATACTGTATATCTAATCAATGCAATAAATTTTGATCAGAGTGCTGCCAGTTGTTATTGTTTTGTGTAATTGGTGGTAGCCTTAAGCAAAATTGTGATTGTAAACCGTTCATTTCCTAATGATTATTATTTCAAACATCTTTTCTTCCTTAAAAGATGTTGACTTTAGAAGAGCTAAATGGTTGGCCATTAACTCTGACACACCCAAACTTATATACATAATACATACATATATAAATATATGTATGTTTTATTACAGTGTATGCAGGATTATTTTCATTCAGTGACATGGTTTGAGTGGAAGCACAATTCTTATCAAAAATAAAGTGTCTGATACAATCTTTATTAAGCTTTCACTAAAGTTTTAATAATAAGTTTAGTAATAATAGTACAAATCTCTCACATAAAAGTAATTTGGGAGAATTTATTCATATTTATGCAAATATTAAAAAAACAAATAACATGCAAAACAATTTTTTAGTTTCAATTTCAACTTTATAATTATTGAAATGAGATGGAAGAAATTAATTTTGTGAAGTCTGGTTTCACATTTGTTATTTTTAGTTGTAGATGGCATTTTGCAGTTTAAACTTATTAGAGTATTTTGGTCAAATTTAGTTTCCGTGCTAAAATTAAGTGGATATTTTTCAATCACAACTGCTTGCATTAAAATTTAATGCAAATGCATAAATTGTGCTGTTGGTTGATATGTCACATGCTATTAGTTGCTTAAATTATAGACTGAACCTGCATATACTCATGACAAAATATGGCAATAAAAATTTGAGAAATGCAGATGTAATGGAAAGATGACCTCCAGCATACCACAAAAATTCAAATATTTGGTTTTACATGCCAAATTTTAATCTTCAATGCATGAAAATACCTTTACAGGATGATCATTAAGGTATCCCTATTCAGAGATATCCGAACAGATATATATATATAGCTATCCAAACACTACCAAACTTTTCCCTTGCAAAACATTAGCATACAAAGTTTTTCTTCTGTTAGTTTCTTTTTCCCTAATTAGGGTTTTTACTAATTAATTTTGAATATATTCATTTTGTAGTTGTCAGACATTTCTTCTTTCATGAACTCTAGTGTGAGATTTTTGTTTCTCTTGACAATTGGATTATGCCTTACAGACAAATTAAAAAGCTAACTTTGTACTATTGGGTTTTTGGTTTTTATCATACAATTAGAAATATTTTTAGGTAAACACCCAGTTTCTGCTCTGATGGAATTATGTTCCAAGAGAAAATGGGGAGCTCCAGAGTTCCAGCTTATTGATGAAAATGGACCTGACCACAGAAAAACATTTTTGTTCAGGGTAATTTTCATTTTATGATTTTCTCAATAATACATTTATGTCCCATTTAAATAATTCGGAATTTATTTAATAGGTGAGGATTAATGGAGTAGTTTATCAACCCACGTGTTCCAGCCCAAATAAAAAACACGCTAAGGCTCAGGCAGCTGCTGTGTGTCTCCAGTCATTGGGACTACTCCCAAGAGATCTCAACAATCCCCTGTAATTATTATCAAGAAATTTTTATGCAATGTAAATTTGATGTACAAATATTTTTACTAAGGAAGACTTTCACATCCACATTATTTATTTGATCATGTAATTTTCAATAACTCTTCAAAAAATAGATACAAAACCATTTATTTTTATTGAAATATTTTGTTCTAAGTTTAAGAACCATCACTATAAACAATTAATGTAAAACAATTTTATAAAATTTGAAATTAATGTAACAAAATTCACGAGTAGTGTATCAATCAAAAAATTGAATGTATTGTGAATTAATCAATATGCATGTTAATGACGAGAGATGTTCAATTTAACAAATCTCTTGACAAACAATGAAAAATATTCAAAATGATTATCTTAGCTCAATAAGAAAGTAAAACATGTAACTTTTTTACTAGGATGATCATTCTGCTCTATTTTATCCTGGATAGCTCCTTTTAACATTGTATGAAAGGGAGACATTGATGTAGAATCATTTAAATAATGCAATTTTCTGTGTATGTATATATGGATTTCAAATAGTTAAAATATACAAGAATCAATTATCATAAACACTATTACTTTGAATTTAAGATGTACTGTTCCACATGCCTAGGAACATTTTAAATTCAAAGTAAAATGGTAAATCAAACTCTAAGTTGCTTTTTTTTTTTTTTTTTGGAAAAGACCTTGTTGTGTTGTGTGGTTGCTATGTTCCTATTAATGTCGAGGAGATGAAGTGTATATCGTCTTGTAGATACTTTGGTCTTTGACAAGAAAGGTATTTGCATGTGCAATTCAAAATGCTTTACCTTGTCTACATTTTGTTATGGACCTATAAAATATAACATTTTCTTGCGTAGAAAAAGATGTTAAATTTTTATACTCAAAATGTCGGTCAAACCATAAATTATACCTGATAGACAGCAGTTAAAAATTATTCTTACTTATGAGATATTTGTGATTTCTATATCTGTTAAAGTGCATTTACGAACATTGTGATAAAGATTGTTTAAATCTTAATACGATAACTTTCGAAAATGTAGCAATAGAAATGATTAATGTACTCGATAAAGACAATTTTTTTTGAGTTTTATTATTAAAAGATCGCAACACGATATTTTGTGAAAACAAAATATTTTTCCAAGATACACGTGTCCAAGCAATTTGTTTATATTGAAATTTCATGTACAAAGAAATAATAAACTGTCATTTATCTCTATATATGGACCAGAGTGTTATCCTTTTGTCTTTTGAACCGGCAGCTAATAGTTTTGCATGATTTTCTGATTTACCATCATAAAATTTCAAACTGTTTATAGCTGATTTGTGAAAATTTAGATATGCAAGCGGTTTCAGTGTTTTCCAGCTAAACAGGCGAATAATTCCATCCCAACCTCCAGATGCCACAATTTTACCATCTTGTCTCACTGCAACAGAAGATGCACCTGTCACTGGCAAAACAATGCAGTTCTTTTCTACCAGACTCGAAAAATTTTTCATAGAAAATACACAAAGCTTTTCTTCTGCCGAACAGGTAATTCCTTCCCACTTCACAGAATCATCAAAATCTAATCCAAATACTGGTTCCTTGTGACACATTAACTCTGATACTACTGCTGCTTGAGTTACATCCCAAAGGATAATTTTTCCATTTTCGTAACCACAGAGAATATAGTTTTCTGTCTTTAACCATTTTACACAAATGCACATTCCATATTTATCTGGTGATTCTGGTATGAGTGTTGATACCAAACTACATTTTTCAAGATCGTACAAATCTATTTGGCAAGCTTTCTCACCTGGTACAGCAATCAAATTCTTTAATTTTGAAATATCACACTGACAAAATCCAGCTGTTGGTGCTGGAATACTTCCTGTAAGAGAGAAATTTATGTAAGGATCAAGATATAAGTTAATACAATTTCTAGTTTTTGCATAAATTACATCTAACATGAAGTACTACTAACTTAAGGAAATCAAATCTTAATGTTTTTAACCCCATTTTCAACACAAATGTAAAAGAATCATATACAGTAACTCAGTGTTATAGAACTTGTGAGAATTAACATAAGCATAACTGGCAGCATCATGAAACTTGTACTTGTAGCATTTGCTAATTCATGATATTTTTCAAGAGTTTTTCATTTGATCACTTGGCTGTTATAGTAACCTTAATAGGTTAGGGTTACAATTAAAGTATTTTAATAGAAATTTGTGTGGATTTACTTCCTTTCAGATAACAAGTCCTGGTAGACAAGTTGTATTCAACACAAAGAAGTAGAGGCACGTATCTTAAGAAAAGGGTGATTTTTACCAGGACCAATAATTTACCGTATTTTAAATATGGAAAAATTGTAAGTTTCTTAAATAACAATTTCACTTTAATGATTAACAATACTAATACCCAATTAATGAGTTCTTTAATCAGCTGCTTATGTTTTCATTTTATGCATTGACTAATAAATTTTATTAAATATCCAATAAGTTGTTAGTTTTGTGTATATTTTTATCTCATAATTCTTTTCTGTTTGTCAAAAACATTTTAATTTAAAAACTCAAAGTAAAATTATAAAAAAATAATGAATACATCCAATAAGAATTTACACTTAGAAATTACACTCTTTCTAAGTCTTTATTATAAATGATTGTCTTGTAGGTTACCAGCAACGTTCAAGATTCCTTTTATGTGTAGATCTAATAAATGACTGTAAGCAGTGTAATTTTGTTTTTGCATTACTTGGTAGTGTATAAAAAAAAATGAATCCTGCAGTTGGATAACTGGCTTCATTATTGAGAAATCAAAAGTCTAAAGCTATATTTGTTTATAAACGCAATGTAGCGTAATAACGATCACTTGGCACTATTCATTCTTTTATTTCAATATTCGTTGAAATAAAAAGAATGAATAGTGCCAAGTGATCATTATTACGCTACATTTATAAAACAAATATAAAGATATGACACAGTTTCAAAACATGGTCTAAAGCTATATTTGTTAGTTGCCCAGTAGGCAAATATTCTTAATTTCTAACCCTGCTTAAAGCAAATTATGCTTGATATGGCAACTGGTGTCTTTTTTTAACAAATGCTACTTTCTACATACCACCAATAGGAAAATAATTGAAAAATAAACTTACTCTATACTGTGTATTCTTCATATTCCATTGTCCATTAAAGTTTGATAATATAAACTAAGGCAGCTAGGGACCATATTTATTTATCTATTAATTTTACATTGTTTCCAAAGTTTTTGGAAATCCTTGAATAGTAACTGCATCTATTACAGGTACACAACCAAATTTCTGGCACCTCCTGTACTTCAGATTCAAAATTATGAGAGGAATGCTGTGGCCACCAAACTAGTTTACTTGATTGCCATGTTTATTTATGTTATGCTGCATTTGTTGGTTGTGATATTGTTAATTTATTTTGTTTAAATTTAACCCTAGCTATGGCTTCTAAGAGATGAGAGTGGTGCCAAATGTTATTTACATTTATTATTTATTTAAGTTTCTAGCAATCCATAGTATACTTTAGATACATAATTAGTGGGTTAGAGATGTGTTGACAAATTATTATACCTTGGTTAGTCCAGAAAGCATTGGAACCAAGAGTGACAGAAATTTGGCAGTGTAGTGTACCTGTATTATTATTTCAAACTTTAAGGAATATCTGTGATTACTATTTGAGGACATTTATTATTCAAATAAAACCAATATATATCTGAACGTACAAAAGGCAGCTATGAATTTTTCAGCTCCATTACAATGTTATGGGATCTCACATTACACAGTGCATACCTGTAATTATCTGATTAATTCATCACCAATTCATTGCTAAAAGTCTCAATCCATTTTTGTAAATGGTAATAAAATCATTTGTACACTGGTCATGTGAAACATGCTGATCCAAGAAAAGAGAATAAGTGTTGTTCGCACATGTTTTAGTGGATTAACATACAGAAGTACAAACAATCCTCACCCAGAAATTCATTAAGTCTGTTCCTACCAGTTCCAATATCAGACTGTTTGTTACTAAATTCAGGTGAATGGTTAATATACATGATCACACAATGTTCCAGAAGACCCACCATACCTGACAAAATATGTAGAAACTGAGTCTATGTCGTCAACCAGTGGATTAAGCAGAGTGTTCACTGTGCCACAACTGACAGTATGGGAGATCTTTCATTACAAACTCATAAAACTTGCATAGTGTGTCAGGTGTTACATAAGCTGGAGGAGGAGAAAGAGGACTATGCCATCCATCAAGCAATGTGTCATGATCTTTAAGGCTGTGGAACAGGAGGATTTGATGGTTTGTTTGTTTAGTCACAGCAATGCCACACTTGGGTGATCTGCCTGGGAGAATGCCTTCCGGGAGGTCTTTTAAAGGTAACTGGCCCCTTTTTAGGTGTTAAAGATGTGGAGAAAACCCGACACTCCATGTGGCCAGCCTGTCATCATGAAGTGTGATCCCATGACTGAACTACCAGTGTTCAGGGAACAAAACCACTTGGCCACTGGTGGGCCGAGGATTTGATGGTACTTCCATGTATGTTAATCCATTCAAACATGTCCAAACCACAGCAATTCTCTTTTCTTGGATCAGCATGCTTCACACAACTTGCAAATTAAAGATTTTGTTACCATTTAAAAAAGTATCATAGTCATCCTGTATATTAAATGTATCATCTTTCAGTTTGTTGCTCATACTCAACTTCTGGAGCATCTCCAATGAGAGTTGTCTCATACGTGTATAGGCTTCTGATGCACTAATTTTTTAGTATTTGATGAAGTGAAATTTGCTTCAGACATAAAATTGATTTGTAAAATAATAAAGTTAACAAAAACATTTTTTTGGTTCAGAATCATTGATATATTTGGATATAAATTTTGCAGGAATTTTTCTTCTCCATCAGATTGATTGCTTTTTTGTTTTTGATTATTGTTTTAAAAATGAGTAATAACTTTTGCAATCAAAGTTTATGATTTCAAAGAAAATATTAGAATTATTTGAAAATCATAAAAGAAATGCTGGTGGCTAGATGAATGTTTTTAGTTTAAAATAAAAGTTTCATGGCAATAGCATGACATAAAAACATTAAAATTTTCACATTATGAATCCAAAAGTACAAGACATAGTTAAAGTTTTAATCCCTAACAATTTTGTGTGTTGATTAATTAATAATATAATAAAATTTGTGAGTTAATTATTATTGTGTTTAAGTCAAATTCACATTCAGTAAACCAAAAACACTAAGAATTTGTTAATATTTTCTCAGAAGCAATTTGGCTCTTGACTAGTGTTGCAAGTGTGACTATTATGTGAATCTTGCACAAGATTTTCTTGGTAATTGTGCTATTTGATTAATTTAAGAACAATAATGATAATTTGGCAGATCATCTGGCTTTGATCAAAAATCCGGTTTGTTGAGTTGTTTATATAATAATAGTGATAACGTCTTTCTTTGAATTGAAAATAAAAATTCGGCAATGCAAATTGTTAGAAGCAAAATATACGTAAATTATATTGTTTACTTACTACTAATTTTCCATTTTTCGTTGTCGTCGTAGTTCCAGATGTTCACTAAACCGTCTCGCCCTTGCGTGAAAATATTATTTTCAAGAGATTCGACCCACAGAATGTGTTTATTTTCGTGTGCTTCCAATTTATTGTCGACTCTGTAGGTCTATAAATAAAATCAAAGTCAATCTAATTTGTCATATTAAAAGTATCAAAAGGATATTAATATTTAAAGTGTTCAAAAAATATTAAGTTCTAATTGAGAACTACTATAAAACTACAAGCTTCACTGTTTAGGTGTTATAGTGACATGATATTAAAATAAACACCATACTTTTACACATAGAGAAGAAATGTTGGAAGAGGCAGAAGCACTAAAGCATCTATGCTAAGAAATAACAGAAGTAGGAGGAGGTAAAGGTATTCACATTATGAATTGTCTCAACAATATGGGAGTGAATATTTACCTCCTGTTTGTGGATCCATTGACAGACCAAGCTGATTGCTTTGATATCTGCTAAAATACCTTTCTACAGATGGTTTCTTTCAGAGGTCTCAACCAACCATCAACCCACACCTCTGGAAGATTATTGACTATCCACCATACAGCCCAGACCTCGAAACTAGTGACACTCATCTTTTTGGATATCTGAAGAAACATCTCTGAAAGGATATTCATCGGATGACAAAACAATCAATGTGAACCGAAAGCAATTCCGCAAGTGATCTGGGGTTCTATGCAGGAGGTGTACATTCCCTCCCATAGCACTAGAACAAATGTGAAAATATAACATTAGTATAGTACATAACATGCCATGGTACAATTATACCTCTGAATGAGACAGTTGGGACCTTATCTGAGCTGTAGACTATACTCATAGGAGTGAGAAAGTGAAATAAACCATTCCTCTACATGTGACTCTTTGCAAGATACAGCCTACTTCCATGTCGCATACGATCAGGAGTCACGTCGCTCCACTAAGAGTATTGCTTTTTACTACTTAGCCTATGCTTTGAGTAGTTCTCTTGGCTGTTCATGGAGTATTTGATGTTATACAGTTGCCTCACACAGGTGCTTCGGTGTTTGAGATAAGCCGTGGGTCAGGGGTTAATCTCCTACTGACCACTTAATCGGCACAGGCTGGTAAGACCAGATCTTGGGGTCGTTGGATGGCTAGGAGGGCAAAAAGTGAGTGGGGAGTGCGTTGGTAAGTCGGCAGGCATCCTTTAAATGACAGGAGACTGGTTTAACAAAATAACAAAGCATTTATTGATTGGCTAAGCTAGGATACAAAAAGGCTATAACAATATATAGGTTAAATGCGGTTAGATACAACCCAGAATAAATGCGGCTAACATACTATACTCCTTACTCAAGGGTTAAACTAAAAATACGCTTAGAGGGAGAGAGAGAGAGAGTCCGCAGGTTTAAATAATTACCTCAAAGAGAGCTCTATGTGGCAATTAAGTGTTATGTAGAAGTTCCTATGGTCTTCTATATGGTATATTCTCCTTTCGTCGGATCGAGTTCATTATATGGAGGTCCTGGAGACGAGATGCACACATCGACAAGTATAACTTCCGAGAGATCACCCCGAGCTTCCGGAGATTCGAGCTTTTATATCATTCGCGTGAAAAAACTGACACGTGATTGACTTTTGTTGATAATGACAGTGCATTCTTCACACCTAAGTGTAAACTTTCCCAGCTCATTGTTATACAATCGGTGAAATCCGATCTAGTTCAAATTCTTTGGGTTTTTTCCGAAGATATTTACAATTAACAGAAAATTTTGATTTTTAAGAGCTCCGTAAAAATCCGCAGGCTCATAGGTGCTTGCTGTCACTCACACTGAAGCACACGTGGAGCTTGGAGAGTAGACAAATATCTCACAAAGGATCACACGTACAGTTATGATCGTGTGATCCTTTGATCACACGATCAGTTATGATCGTGTGATCGTAAAAAGTCAATGGAACAAGTAAAAGTTCCATTGACTTTTTACTTGTACAGGTAAGTGTACAATTCTGGGTTGTCAAATCCCTCATTCATAGTTCATATCTTACCAATTTTGGTTAAATTCCAGATACATATACCGTCATGGCGGCTCATCTCTGGTTCCAGCAAACAGTGGGGATGCACGTTCTAACCTAACCTAACCTATTCTAATAATTTGGTTGGTAATAATTATGGTAATTTATTAGAATAGATTAGGTTAGAACGTGCGTCCCCACTGTTTCCTTTCTTTTGTTTGCTGGAATCAGAGATGAGCCGCCATGACGGTATACGTATCTGGACTTTAACCCCAATTTTATAATAAAGGTATAAGTATACAAATGAGGTGGTTGAGGGCTTTAGGAGAGGGACTAAAATTTGGGGCCTCATTCAGAGCTGCCTTTGTACCTATTTATGCCTAATATATTATAAATTAATTTGAACCGAACTGATCTTACAACCAAAATGGCTGTTAGGACCATGAATAAGTCTTGGAATAATTTAGAATTCAATTATAGAAGTGGAATTTTAATTGATACCTCCAAATTCCAAAGGAAAACTTCACCAGTTGTGCTACCCGATAAAAGATGAGGATAATCAGATAATTCGTCGACGAAACTAAGACTCGTAACTTCACCAGTATGATGTCTCAGAGTAAATATAGGATCGGGCGGTGGTCTGGACATTTTAATTTCATTTGAACGTTCGTGTTTACTGAATATCAACACCAACACGTGTTTACTCAACGCCACCTTCCTAGGTGGCGTTGGTTTACTTCGTCAACCGCAAGCTCGACAATGCCCCCTGTCGTTAAATTTTAATTAATCTAAAAAAATGTATAAAGATATTAATTAATTAATATTAAAGAAAATTTTATTTATATTTAAATAAAAATTCAGTCATAATAAAATAAATTTTTCAAGCTGTATTTTTTTTTATTAATATAAGATGGCGTGAAATTACCTGGCATAGGGTTGCCAGATTTAAAATATTAAGAATAGCCAAATTTTATTTCTCGTGAATTTAGCTGAAGTGTTGTTTAATTCTATTGAGATAGAAAAAACAGACGAGTCAACTTTTAATAATGAATATAAATTTTGGATGGATACAAAAAAATAAAGTCCTGAAGCTTGTTTTTTTTTTAAAACACTCCGCCCTGTGGGCACTAAAATGGCCTCTTTTTTAGGAAGCCCATTATGGGTTCGGCCAGACACACAATGGGGCGGTGAAGAACGGAACCCGACATATCCAAACGGACCGTCTCCCCGAAAAATTCCTTCCGGATTCGAGTTCCCCAGAGCGGTAGGCTGCCACCTTCACTGCTCGGCCATCCGGCCGTCTATAAGTTATCTTCAACTGTACCGATAACGTTAAGCCCCCGCTTAACGATATTCTTAATCGTAAATGGGGTCACGATGGTAAAGGTGGTAGATTATTGACTATCCACCATACAGCCCAGACCTCGAAACTAGTGACACTCATCTTTTTGGATATCTGAAGAAACATCTCTGAAAGGATATTCATCGGATGACAAAACAATCAATGTGAACCGAAAGCAATTCCGCAAGTGATCTGGGGTTCTATGCAGGAGGTGTACATTCCCTCCCATAGCACTAGAACAAATGTGAAAATATAACATTAGTATAGTACATAACATGCCATGGTACAATTATACCTCTGAATGAGACAGTTGGGACCTTATCTGAGCTGTAGACTATACTCATAGGAGTGAGAAAGTGAAATAAACCATTCCTCTACATGTGACTCTTTGCAAGATACAGCCTACTTCCATGTCGCATACGATCAGGAGTCACGTCGCTCCACTAAGAGTATTGCTTTTTACTACTTAGCCTATGCTTTGAGTAGTTCTCTTGGCTGTTCATGGAGTATTTGATGTTATACAGTTGCCTCACACAGGTGCTTCAGTGTTTGAGATAAGCCGTGGGTCAGGGGTTAATCTCCTACTGACCACTTAATCGGCACAGGCTGGTAAGACCAGATCTTGGGGTCGTTGGATGGCTAGGAGGGCAAAAAGTGAGTGGGGAGTGCGTTGGTAAGTCGGCAGGCATCCTTTAAATGACAGGAGACTGGTTTAACAAAATAACAAAGCATTTATTGATTGGCTAAGCTAGGATACAAAAAGGCTATAACAATATATAGGTTAAATGCGGTTAGATACAACCCAGAATAAATGCGGCTAACATACTATACTCCTTACTCAAGGGTTAAACTAAAAATACGCTTAGAGGGAGAGAGAGAGAGAGTCCGCAGGTTTAAATAATTACCTCAAAGAGAGCTCTATGTGGCAATTAAGTGTTATGTAGAAGTTCCTATGGTCTTCTATATGGTATATTCTCCTTTCGTCGGATCGAGTTCATTATATGGAGGTCCTGGAGACGAGATGCACACATCGACAAGTATAACTTCCGAGAGATCACCCCGAGCTTCCGGAGATTCGAGCTTTTATATCATTCGCGTGAAAAAACTGACACGTGATTGACTTTTGTTGATAATGACAGTGCATTCTTCACACCTAAGTGTAAACTTTCCCAGCTCATTGTTATACAATCGGTGAAATCCGATCTAGTTCAAATTCTTTGGGTTTTTTCCGAAGATATTTACAATTAACAGAAAATTTTGATTTTTAAGAGCTCTGTAAAAATCCGCAGGCTCATAGGTGCTTGCTGTCACTCACACTGAAGCACACGTGGAGCTTGGAGAGTAGACAAATATCTCACAAAGGATCACACGTACAGTTATGATCGTGTGATCCTTTGATCACACGATCAGTTATGATCGTGTGATCGTAAAAAGTCAATGGAACAAGTAAAAGTTCCATTGACTTTTTACTTGTACAGGTAAGTGTACAATTCTGGGTTGTCAAATCCCTCATTCATAGTTCATATCTTACCAATTTTGGTTAAATTCCAGATACATATACCGTCATGGCGGCTCATCTCTGGTTCCAGCAAACAGTGGGGATGCACGTTCTAACCTAACCTAACCTATTCTAATAATTTGGTTGGTAATAATTATGGTAATTTATTAGAATAGGTTAGGTTAGG
>NW_019384981.1:168024-183861 GCF_000671375.1 Centruroides sculpturatus | reverse complement strand
AAATATTTATCTTTAACTAGATGATACAATTTTTCGAGAAGTCATTTCCCATATGTAAGTGAAAATTCATTCAAGTATACAAACTTATGTAATTTTGGATTACTGTATTATTAATGCTGCTCATTTCTTTACGATTTACTTAATGCTCTGAACATAACATTTCTGAAGATTCCAAATGCGTATTAGTTAAACCTCACTTTTAATCATAAACAATGAATCGAACTTAAATTTTCACATTAATTAACTCTGTTTATGAAAAAAGCCATCTAAAGCTATTGAACCTTACAATGAAAAAAAGATCATTGTAAACATTTTACACAACAAATAATTGAAATTTACCAATAAAAATATTTTCTGCCGTTTATTTTTCGAAAACTAATTCCATTTTTAGTACTTTGTACAGAAAGTAATTTTTTCATGAGAGCAGCCATATTGAATTAGCGCAAAGCTCGACAACGAACTAGCTAGCACTCCGAGCTTACCAATTTCGCTAAACATGACGTCACATAGCTCTAAAGTAAACGCCAATGAGTGTGGCACTCGGACGAAAGTATACAGGCTGAGCGTGCTGATAGTAAAATTAGCTCAGAAGTAAACGCACCCATAGCAAGGCCACTTGATCGCTTCGCTAGTAGCGAAGCGATCAAGTGGCCTTGGTCATAGTAACACGAGTGAGTTCGATGACGTCAGTTCGAGTACAACACGAAAAACTCGAGACTAAGGGCCCTGACCACCTTTTGGCATCCCTCTTGGCAGATCGTCCACGTGTTCTCTTGCCTTTTCTCGTCAGTTCTACAATCCTTAACTAGAGTGTCGTTAAAACCGAAAACGGCCGGCGACGGGTAGGTTTCCCTCGGACGTGACATTTTACTTAGAACACCGAGGATTAGAAAACAATATTTTAATAAATAAATCAAGAGTTGTGGATTTGAGTCCCATTCTGGACAATTATTTTCTTTCGGAATATTCTAAATTTAAAATTAATTTAATTCTAATTTTTAAATTTATTAGGAGAACAGCTAAACCACCTATCTCTAGCCAAACTGATTTGTTATCTAATTAGTTATTAGGCTCAACATAGCCCAATAGATAATCTGACAGATCATTTGGTAATAGAAATGTGCTGGGTTGTTGTTTATTATGTAAATTACACAATCAATCCGCAAGAAGGAAGTGCAGCTACCCATTCTTTCACAGTTAAGAAAATATTGTGGCAATATAAATTAAAACTTTCAGTTGTATGAAATATGTTGTAAATTCCCGATCTTACAATGGTGGAAGCAATTGTTTCCAATCAAACCCCAACCACTTGTAATGTAATCTGAGTAAATTTTCTTTTTAGCGAAGTTTTACATTTAACAAATATTCTGCCAAATCCGAGAGAAAAGAATTTGTTAAAAATAAACTTTCCTTTAAAAAATGCAATTAAAATACTCGAAATATTACATCTATGACGTAAAACTCGTGACGTAACGCGTGACGCATTGCAACGACAAATTCGAATTCGTTCCATTTCGTATTGTTGCCGACGCCATCTTGGAAATTTATGCTTTCCGGAAATTGCGAGTTCTTTTTCCCTCCATTTTAACATTTTTCGTACAAATTTTAATAATGAAAACTCGCGTAACGTAGGTAACTTAATATTTTTCGATTTATATCAAAATTAAATAATTTAAATTAGATACGCTTTAAACCTAGATTTGCGGCCTGTAACCTGTAAGGTTACGGAATGCGTTTTTATAATGTTATTTATTATTACAAATATATTTTACAAAAAAAGAGGACTATTTTAGCATTTTAAAGAAAACATTTGCAATTAGTTAATATTCTGACGTAGAACTTATGACGTAACGTGTGACGCATTTATCGCACGTTCCACCGATTCGAATTCGTTCGATTTCGTATTGCCGACGCCATCTTGAAATAGAAAGTTTTCTGGAAATTGCGAGTTATTTTTCCCTCCATTTCGAGATTTTTCGTAAATGTTTAATTACATAAACCCGAATAACGCAGGCAATGTAACGTTTTTTATTTATAAGCGATCAAAATTGAATAATTGTCGATAGAATATTAAATGTAAAAGTCTTAAATTTTTACTTAAAATATTTAAGGTTGTTTCCACTTAGCATCGAATTAAATTATCAGATTATAAATGATATTCGCTTGCATATTGTCTTATATTCTTTTGAATGAAACAATAAATGTCCTGTATTAAAAAATTATTTTAATATTAAATTAATTAATTAGCTAATGAATCATCTCGATCTTTTCTATTCTTAATAATTAAATTCTTAAATTATTCTAGGAAGAAGTATCATTCTCAAATTTTATAATCCACTTTCCAAAGAGACATGGAATCATTTTAAAAACTTCTTGTGCTAAAAAAATTAACAAGAAGCAAAACAAAGGAAAGGTAAGACTTTTTTATTTTCATTCTAATTTGTTATGTATTCTGTACATTGATGCAGTAGAAAATAGTATATAAAAGTTTAGAATCCTCATTGATGAATCTAAGAATTTATTGTAGTAGAATGATGTTTGAATAATAATTTTATTCATTTATGCCATTTAGAATAATATGAATTACAATTTTACTTAGAAAAATTAATTTATTGTTAAAAAACAGAACTTTACAACTTATATATTATTTATTTAAATGATACAGATAAATTTTAAAAAACATGTTTAACACACTGCAAAAACAATCTATTCAAACTTCACACCAATGCACTTGATTGGTTAGGTACCATTGGCAAAACTCCAAATTATCTAAAATTATTAGGTAATCCTCTCAACTGTCGACAGTTATATTTCTGTCTCTATACTAACTGTTTCTATACTTTCCTGCTGACAACACATACATCTCTCGCTGTGTGATGGGCTGGTGTAGCTTGCCTGCCTTGTTGGTTGTACCCAGAGAAGATCATGTCTGCTTCTTTGTGTGGTGATGTTGACCAATGTAATCTGCTCCATCATACTATCTGTCCATTTGTTTATCACCTCCTGGAGAGTGAATTCCATCACCTATACAAGTGTGGCAGGGTTATGTGACAAAATAAAGAGACAGGTCTGGAGGATAGAACTCTCCTGAAGGAAGGGATATCTAAAGGTTGAGAGTGATTCAGACTCAGGGTCTGTGGTCTCCAACCAAACACAAAATGAAATGAACCCCAAACCTTGAAAAGCACCACAAGGACTTCTTTAAACTCTCTGTATATGCTTCAAAATGAATAATTTCAAGTCTTTTAAACAGGTCTCTGAAAACTCAACTTTATAAAGATGATTATTTGGTGATAACTCCACTAGATCTCTTTGATACTTTCTCTAACAATTGAAGGAAATACTGCAGAAGGTTGATGCTGACTCCAAGAATAGCAGTAATGGGGCAATGTATACTATACCAGTGCCAGCAGTACTTTCTGAAGTTGACTTTTGTTAATAAATTTTTCAGATAATCAACTCTACTGTATAGTGAAAAAATTTTGAATTCCTAGTTTGTTGCCCATATGACTAATGCTTTAAGAATTCTTGACCTAAGAAAGTTTATTGTAAGAAAACTTTCATTAATATAAAATAGTTTTCTGGACCTTATACTGAAATTCCCTGGTATAGAAAAAAATTGATGGAATTGGAGAATTGAATGACAGGAGTTGGGAAGTGTCAAGGATGTCCACCCAAAAGAAACTGTCTGAAAGACCTGTCAAATCAAGGAACTGACTTTAGAGTTTTTTTGAATGGGTTGATCGGATAGTTGGTTACATACTACATATTCAGAATGTTCTAGAAAGATCCCAAAAAACAAACACTGAAAGACCTATAAACAGTTTTATGATCAATACTAGGGAACTGCCAAACAGGAAGATAACAGAAATAATTCTGGGAAGTTACACGAAGGAAGAGGAAAACAGAGAGTCTCAGTTCAATGCATCCTTACCATACTGTAGTTACGGTTCTTCAGTAATTTAAAGTAAGTAATGTCATCAGACAAAAACACTGAAGGGAAAAAACATCATGGTGGAGGTGTCTCCTAGTCTGTCAATGATTTTAAAAGTTCATTCCAAGATTGAAAGGAAATTCAAAATCCTTAATGAGATCCTTAATTATTGATTGCTGGAGTGTAAATAATGGAACAAAAGTGGCATTATTTCACCTGACCTGGATGAGAAAGGAAATTCAGCAGAATCAGGGATTCAGGCAGTACAGATGTTGCTGTGAAGACTGGCATTCATTGAAGCATTCACTTTGTCGGAGTAAACAAGAATTTGTTTGTTTTGTTACTCTCTAACAAAAATAAGTTCTAAATGATTGAGATAGAGTATATTGAGATTGAGAGTAGCTAATATGCAAATAAGTAATATTTCTTTTAGCTAAATTTGGGACATTGATTAAACTCAGTTTACAGCTAAAAATTACAAAATGCAATCATATAAGAGCGTAAATTTTCAAACAGTTTATTAAAGACTTTAATAATGCAATAATACAAACTATACCAGTCAAGACAAAAAAGTCATATCACACAATCAGTTAATTCCAAAATATTTTTATTATAGAGTTATTCTTTGCATAAATTCTGAGAAGGATATAATGTATTTACCTACTTTTAATTATCTTTTGTAATTACTGTTTATGTATTATTATTGATATAATGTTAATGATTATAATTATAAAGTCTGTGTGGGTTCACACACACACATACATAGCTTTGGTGTTGTATTTATTGGATTTAGATTTTTTGAACCTTAAAATTAGATAGTGTAATGGCAAATTCTGCTAATACTCCTAAACTTTTTGCATTCACAAAGATCCATAAATCAGGCAACACTATATGAACTGTAATGCCATGCTGCGTACTTGCCTTTTAGAAAATGCTATTCATAATCTATTTAAAGATTATTTAAAAACCTATAGATTATCCATCAGTAAAACAGAGCAAATAATTGATGATTTGTGGTAGTCAACTTATAGGAGATGTTTATATTACAGTCTTAGACTTTATACTGTACCTGTGTGCCACTTAATACAAATTACAACAAATTTTTGCCCTCTTAGACATTTATTACATAAAAGCAATAAGCAAGTCAATTGCAAATTTATCCTGGATTTAAGCACATATTTCATGCTATTCCTCTTTCTTTCACTATGATTACAAGACATATGTTCAAAAGAGAGGGGCACCTGTGGATAGCCTCTTGTCTGGGGTCCTTTGTCAGATATAATATTATTGGAAAAATGATTTTATCAACTCTACCATGTATGCTTATGTGCAAAAGATATGTGGAAGATATCTTTATTATATGGAAAACAAAACCAGATATAAATGGCTTCATACAACAAATGAATGACAATCCTTATGGACTGTATTAAATTAGACCATGCCAGCAACTAAATGGTACATTTTTTTGGATCTTAAAATCAACAATAGAAATGAAAATATTCACCCAAATTTATATTACAAACCATCACACCCACCATTATTTATATCTGCAAGCTCCAATAGCCCCTGATGTATACAAAATAGCTGCTTTTAGAGCCCTGACAAAAAGACCCTTTACCCATTGTACAGATTTTACTGAAATGGCAAATGACTATAACAGTTTGAACATATTGCTATAAAACAGGTTACTATAGAAACCTTATCCAGAATTTGGCTCAAACGTACTCTGGTGGTAATGTTCAAGGCGCATATGCTAACAATGGGATAAGAGATAAAATTATAAGAACCCAAACAATATACTCTGTATCTGACTTTATTGCATGTAGACCTATTCTGGCCAAAAATATATATACAAACTATATTCTTACTTCATTTTAATGCCTTAATTAAACTGAAATGTTTATTGAATAGTCATCAGTTACTGTACTGTACTGTACATCACTTCATTATTTGATTTGACTATTTACATTCCAGGATTTTATAACTATTTTTAAATATCCAATATTATAATATACACAACAATATATCCAATGAAAAGCATTCACGCAAAAAAAACATATTATCAAGGTGTTTAATTCATAAATAAAAATGATCTGTTAAACATTTCCAGGATATTACCTCCGACCATCAGATTCCACTATTAAACAGATTAGAATAGTGTTTTTCTAGGAATATTTTTCTTTTCTTTTTATTCTTTAATAAAACAAAACAAAAAACAACAACAACAACACAACTTTAAGTGACCAACTGTACTTATATCTAAATTCACTAACTGTTTTGGAAATAAAAATCATATAGAATCTGGGTAGTGTAACCTGCAATGCATCTCTAAACTAATCAGGAGTTGCGGATTTGAGTCCCATTCTGGACAATTATTTGCTTGAACAATATCCTTCAGGATAGATAATGGACAATCTCCTTTCAGAATATTCTAAATTTAACATTAATTTAATTCTAATTTTCAAATTTATTAGGAAAACAGCTAAACCATCTATTTCTAGTCAAACTGATTTGTTATGTAATTAGTTATTAGGCTCAACATAGCCCAATAGGTAATCTGACAGATCATTTGGTAATAGAAATGTGCTGGGTTGTTGTTTATTATGTAAATTACACAATCAATCCGCAAGAAGGAAGTGCAGCTACCCATTCTTTCACAGTTAAAAAAATATTGTGGCAATATAAATTAAAACTTTCAGTTGTAGAAATATGTTGTAAATTCCCGATCTTACGATGGTAAAAGCAATTGTTTCCAATCAAACCCCAACCACTCGTAATGTAATCTGAGTAAATTTTCTGTTTAGCGAAGTTTTACATTTAACAAATATTCTGCCAAATCCGAGAGAAAAGAATTTGTTAAAAATAATCTTTCCTTTAAAAAATGCAATTAAAATACTCGAAATATTACATCTATGACGTAAAACTCGTTGACGTAACGCGTGACGCATTGCAACGACAAATTCGAATTCGTTCCATTTCGTATTGTTGCCGACGCCATCTTGGAAATTTATGCTATCCGGAAATTGCGAGTTCTTTTTCCCTCCATTTTAACATTTTTCGTACAAATTTTAATAATGAAAACTCGCGTAACGTAGGTAACATAATATTTTTCGATTTATATAAAAATTAAATAGATTAAATTAGATACGCTTTAAACCTATATTTGCGGCCTGTAACCTGTAAGGTTACGGAATGCATTTTTATAATTTTATTTATTATTACAAATATCTTAGCGATATTTTACAAAAAAGAGGACTATTTTAGCATTTTAAAGATAACATTTGCAATTAGTTAATATTCTGACGTAGAACTTATGACGTAACGTGTGACTCATTTATCGCACGTTCCACCGATTCGAATTCGTTCGATTTCGTATTGCCGACGCCATCTTGAAATAGAAAGTTTTATGGAAATTGCGAGTTATTTTTCAATCCATTTCGAGATTTTTCGTAAATGTTTAATTACAAAAACCCGAATAACGCAGGCAATGTAACGTTTTTTTATTTATAAGCGATCAAAATTGAATAATTGTCGATAGAATATTAAGTAAAAGTCTTAAATTTTACTTAAAATATTTAAGGTTGTTTCCACTTAGCATCGAATTAAATTATCAGATTATAAATGATATTCGCTTGTATATCGTCTTATATTCTTTTGAATGAAACAATAAATGTTTTATATTAGAAAATGGTTTTATTATTAAATTAATTAGTTAATCAATCATCTCGATTTTTTCTATTCTTAATATTTAAATTCTTAAATTATTCTAGAAAGAAGTATCATTCTCAAATTTTATAATCCACTTTCCAAAGAAACATGGAATCATTTTAAAAACTTCTTTGCTCAAAAAATTAACAAAGGAAAGGTAAGACTTTTTTATTTTCATTCTAATTCTGTACATTGATGCAGTAGAAAATAGTATATAAAAGTTTAGAATCCTCATTGATGAATCTAAGAATTTATTGTAGTAGAATGATGCTTGAAATGTAATGTTATTTATTCACGCATTCAATATAATACGAATTGCAATTTTAATTAAAAGTAATAAATTAGTCCTTCAAATTATATTTATTTCATATCAAGATAAATTATAAACATTTAAGAAAAACATTAGCAGAGAGTTTAAATCATAATATAATCTTGTTTTAAAATTATCAATGAGTAATTAATATGAATTTATAATGTCTACCTATTGATAACAGGATTTATTTAAAAAAATTAATTCTTAGCTTGTTATTTCAATTATCAAATAGTACATACACTTATACAGTTTTACATATACAAGTAGACTATTTAATATTGGTATTGATTAATTCCAAATCAAAACAACTTTCCTTTATCAATTCCATACTAAATTTATTATTAATTTTTGGAAATTTACCAATAATAATGTTTCCTTATTATACTGATTTTATATATCTTTTCATTCCTTCTATAATATTAATTTTAATATATTTTATTGAGAATTCTGATATTGTTATTATATTATATATAATATAATATTTAATAACAATATATATGATGTATTATTTATAATTTTTTGTGTGATTGTATAGTAAATATATTTGAATTTTATCTTGTATTATTGTGATGAAGAACAATTTCTTCCCCAATTTAAGAACCAATTATTTTATATATACAAATAAAACTTTAACTTATCAAGATTTCACTTGACGTTTGTAATATTTCCTTATTAAGAATTGTTTTATTGAATTTGGGTAATTTTTGAGAATTGGGGCAATTTAACACCATTGCTCATTTATAAAGTACATAACAACACCCAATACTGAAATGTACAGATTTACACAAATCAAATCACACTACTACACTTAATTTATTTGCATTAATTAATATCTAGAGTGCCATTTATATAACCAGAAGTTCTATGTAAGCTGTAATTAACACTCTTATTTTTGCTAAACTCAATGTTAAATTTTAGAAAATGCTACAATTTTAAATAAACCATTTCTACCTAACTTCACTGCATGTAACCGGCGTACTTCTTCTCCACTACGAAGGACTTTGCAAATGTTTTCGAACCTAATGTGGCTCTTCTTCAGGCGCTACGGAATTCCCTATATGAATTCTGTAGCGCCTGAATAAGAACTACATTAGGTTCGAAAACGTTTGCAAAGTCCTTCGTAGTGGAGAAAAAGTACGCCGGTTACAGGCTGTAAAGTTAGGTAATTTATCAACTCTGGTGTTATAATTTCTATATAGTTTAAACCATTTCTTTTAAAAGAAGTTGTTTTATTTCTCTTAGTATATGGTTTAATCTGTATTAAGACATATGAAAATGATGCTTAACTATTGATAGAATTTTAATGTTTGCTTACATTAAAATTCATTAAAAATAGCTGTTTTTTCAACTCTTCTATGTAACTCTTGAATACAGTGATGATTCTGAGATTTTATTTTTTACATGTTTAATAGATTTAACTGATTGTGAGCACTTAAAGCCAGGAGTTGTGTGACATCATTTAGGCTTCTGACATACCAATAGAGCAGCTATGTGACATGTATGTATGAAAATTACTTCGTGGATAAGCAACTCAATGGTAAGTGGCTGGAAGTGATTATATTTATTTGAAATCATTACTATATTTATTCATATTTCAGAATCAATTTTAAATAATGTTCTTTTTTAATTGTTCAGGTTATCTGCTCCACACACCTTCTTTTAGAAAATGTTGATATTGAACTTTGTCACTGCAATCTTTTAACAAACATTTCCATTATGACAAAGAGCATGCAACATTTTCTTCTATAAATGGTCAGTGAACTACTTTACTTTACTTTTATATTCCCGGGACCATTTTAATTTTAAATTTTGTAAAAATTGGCATTCAGAGTTTGATTTGTCTTGATGTTCATTTTGGATTAATTAGCCCTATGTTAATTAAGCACAATAAAATTAGGTTCAAATTTTCTTTATCATATATAATGTAATAGAGATAGCTGTAAAAGCAGATTATAAATTATGAATTATTGTAAAATTTATATTTTAAATAAATAAAGATTCATTCTGTTTAAATTTTCATTCTATATTTTACTATATATGTAAAGAATTAATACTTGTAATTAATAATATTTGTAATTTAATATGTTTGTGATTGCTATGACAACAAAGTATTTAAATTTATTTTTTGAATTTGTTGTACTTCTTTTAAAATCAAACAATATAGTTTTAAAGAACATTAAAAAGTGTATTTGAGAGAGAGTGCTTATTTTTTACTGTTAAACATACAGATAACACCTCATTATAGCAAACAATTTGAAGTCCAATTTGGCCACCTGTAAGACTTAGCTTAAGAACTGTCAATATAAATTTCAGAATATCAAAGGTTTTTTCACTATGCCAAGCATTTCCAATATATCAAAATACTGGGATAGATTAGATGAAAATGGTTATGAAGTTCCACAGATGACTGGAGAAAAGGGGCATGTCTAGAAGATGCCTTAGATTAAGGCTGGTGTGGTGGGTGGACTGGATTATTTGTTATCCATGTTAGAATATTCCAGAAGTACCCAGTGAAAATCCATAAATGAGTGGATGACACCATTGACAGGATTTTTCAGACCATAGGCCAGGAATGCCACCACCAAATAAGATGTGTACGGAGATGAAACTAGAAAGTTACAAGAAGGAGACTGTAAATATGAGTTTTATATTCAACGAATCCTTACACTACTTTAGTATCAAATGGGTAATATACTTTACTATGCTGTTGTTATGATTCATCAGTCAGTGAAAGTAATCTTGTCAACTTCATAATGAAATATGCCAAAGGGGAAAAATGCAACCAATACAGGGAATTTTTGAAAAGTATGGAATTATCTCAAAATCTTTATGCAAAGAAACATTGATGTTTTATTGCACATAGCATATGCATGGACTACAGACAAGATACAATATTTAAGTACAGAACAGATGACATTTTCAATCCTGATGAAACAGGTAGTTTATTCCAACTGCTGCAGAGGAAGCAAAAATGCTAAATAGTGATTAACAGCCATGTTTTATTGCAGTACTTCAGGTAAGAAATGATTTTGTATTACACTACACTGCATTCTTTCATCCCTTTTATCCTAAGAAGGATCAAGTACTGATATCCACTGTACATGACATAGATATGGAGAATATGAGACCCTTAATCATTGCAAAAACATCAAGAACATATTGTATTATGTGAACAATGTGTGCTCTACACACTGCAAACTGCCAAGATTGGATGATGCAGAGCATTTTTAATAAATAGTTGAACTGGAAACTATATTAAAAGATGAAACAAAAGTAAAGAGTCAGCTGTCAGATGACAACTGCTTGGTTTGAGTCCTGGAAAATGTGCAAGTTGAGTGCTTTCTACACTGCTGTTCTATAGCTGATCTTGGAATAATCCATACTGTACAGGCTGAATATTGATTATTTTTTTCAACATCGATAACTGTGTCTAAAGAAAGATAAACAAGCTACTGACAAGACTGCTGCAGCATGTGCATATATCATGAATTTTATCACACTATATTTTGTCTGGTAGCATTAGAAACCACAAAATGTCACAGGTTCTCTAACAATGGTTTAGGAAAGCAAAGTTAATGACTACTATTAACCTTTTACTAGTTTAAAGTATATAGATTATACTAAATAATATTAGTTAATGGTGATCTCCCTACCATTAACTGTCAGAATTATTATTACTGTTTGAACAAAATNTCTAACAATGGTTTAGGAAAGCAAAGTTAATGACTACTATTAACCTTTTACTAGTTTAAAGTATATAGATTATACTAAATAATATTAGTTAATGGTGATCTCCCTACCATTAACTGTCAGAATTATTATTACTGTTTGAACAAAATATAATTTTTAACACCCTACCAACAAAAGTATTTATTAACATAACATTATTTCCAGGATTATGATGGATAAAATTCCTGAAAATTATTAAAAAAGAAAGAAACTGCAATCTTAAAATGAAGTATATAGTGAAATTTAATAATAACTTTCTCTGAGGACAAAATTGACAATTGCTTAACGTCGATACTTAAAGACGATTTCACAGATAGCGATGCTAATGTGAGTTTATCATAATATATTATTTACCAAATGGTTTTTTTTAAAAACAAGAAATTATTTATTGTGACATTGTCATAATGTTGGACTGCAATTTCTAATCATATTTTTAATTTAAAATATATCCTCTCCACCTGAAATTAGTAATGACTTGCCCCCTGGTACATCATACTTTTCCTTTAACAATACAGTTGTGCCAGTCATATCTCTAACACCTTCCAGGGGAAGATTTTAATTGAAATAACGCAACTTCCGGTTTGAATCGGAAGTTCTTATGTAGTTAATTGAGACTTTCTCCCACAAAGGTTTCCGTATCAGATTCCGTTTTCGAAATTAAGGAAAGACAGATCCAATTTATAGGTCTACAAATTGCAGTCCAAAAATCTTAATATGTAAATCTTATTACTTTTCATAACTTGAGTCATAAAACAAAGTAAAACAATTGAAATAAGTTAATGACAGTGGCATGTTATAGCTTCACGAATCCCATCTGAATTTGAATTAGGGATGCCCCACCCAGGCAATTGCATTTTTTACCCATAGGATAACACGGCACTGGTTAACAAAATGAATTTTTGTATATTTTTATTGTTTGATATAATGTTTTGTGTATAACATTACTATTGCAAATTTAAATTTTGTTTATTAATAATTTTATACAATGTTATACAATATAGAAGTCTTATGTATTGTTATACAATACATAAGACATAAGTTCATACGAATAGAAGTCTTATGTATTGTTATACAATACATAAGACTTCTATTCGTAAGAACTTTAATGATACATTAATACAAAATAACACAACTTTTATATTCAAANTATGCCAAAAACGGCCACTAGGGGTGCTCCTAGCTATTATTTAAATTAACAATAAATTCAGTATATTATTATTTTTATTTGTAACAGGAATTTATTATTTATACCACGGAATGACACCGCTGCCGCAAGAACGCCCCTAGCGGGCGTCCCGGGCTACTAAAATAGAAGGATTAGAAGTACGAAATAATCTCATAAACTTAATCTTTGTTGTTGTTTTTTGCCCGGGTAACGCCGGGCTCATCTGCTGGTATATATATTATAAATAAACTTGCTTCAATCTCACATCAGTCCAATCAGTTACAAAAACCATCTTCCCCGTCTATATGTAGCTTCGGCAATTTTGATGAATTATTTTTCATTCGTTAAAGTATATTCAATATATTGCATAGTTTTTTAAAACTTTTTCTGCCCTTTGGGCCTCTTTTTTAGGAAGCCCATTATAGGTTCAGGCAGGTCTACAGTGGTGCGGCCGGGTGGCGAGGGACGGGGCCGACATATCCGAACGGACCATCCCCGAAAAATTCCTGGGGATTTTTCGACCCGTTCGGATTTGATTCCGGGTCCAGGAGCAGTAGGCTGCCACCTTGACTTCTCGACCATCCAGCCTGCTTATTGCATAATTTTTGAATTTACATAAGAATTGTTTTTCTTTTCTTGATTTTTCCTCTTATTCTGTAAAATCCGAGTTATTGTAATTCGATGTAATCTCGGTCCAGTAGTTTCATATAATTCTTCACAAATATTTTTTCCATATTGTTAAAAATACATAAATTTTATATATCATTTTAAAATATTACTCCTAATTTTTTCAATTATTAAACATCTCGAGAATCAAGTTTTAAAGGGTCTATGTAAATATGTTTACAAACAATTCCTTGTAAGGTAGTTAATGTAAGGTCGCTGACTTTAGGGGCCAATACGTTAATTGTGCGTCAGAAAAACCTAGGGGCGAATCGTATGTGGGTAGTGGCGGTAGGAGACAGAGATGACAAGTGTCTTACAAGAAAACCGTTTATTTTGACATTAGATTAACTTACACAATAGGAATGACAAAGCGTAACAAGCTGGACGTCTGGTGTTCCTTCTTTATATGCCCCGGGGTTCGAATGAGGTATAGGCTGAAATTCTTGCGTCCTGTGACGGAGCTCTTGCGTTCGATGACGGAGTTCTAGCGTCCGATGACGGAGTTCTTGCGTTCGGTGACGGAGTCCTTGCTTTCGAAGACGGAGTTCTGGTGTCCGATGACGGAGTCCTGGTTCACGGCTGAGAATCAACTGTCAATCTCTCTTGAGTATGGATGTCTGTGTGCTGAGGACCTGGCGTCTTGGAGAGAATCTGCCCTGTGTCCTTGAGATTCAGGGGTTTTATAAGATTTTCCCCGAATCTCATTCTTCTGATTGGTCCCATTCATCCTCTCCCTTACCCCGATTGGTCATTCTTTTGTTTCTAGGCAAAACTTGGACCGATCCGGGTCGGGAAAGGTCAGAGAGGTGATGACGGGGCTTATAATGTTTGCGCTCGTATTTTACTCCGTCATGGCCCTTTTCTCTGTCATCTTTGAACCTAAATGGTCCACCAGATGTTCTTATGGCCATTTATCCTCTACTGCGTTCTTACTTAACAGATGTACCTTTTGTTCTTAGACCTCCCCTTTCTCCCGCTTGCTTCGACCCGACACTTGTTCGCGAGCATCTCGACAAGGCTTTTTCCCTCTGTCGACATTTCCCCTGCTGGTTTATCATCGCGCCGTGTGTGTTTTACAATTCGAAAAGTTTTCGTCCCATCTGGGTTCTGTCATTAACACCAGACCTGTCCCGATTCTATCCTCGAAACTTTCAGACGTAAAAGTTTCGTAATTAGTCGTATTTCCAACGCGCTTTTACGACCCTCACATTAAGACCATTCAGTAGAAAATTATCTCTATATACTTAATAATAGTTATCTTTTTGGGTGCTGTTAGGGTTTTCTGGCTTTTCATTTTCTGCATATTATGCCAGTTAATCGACTAATTAATAAGGTTGCAATTTTACAAAATAATTGAGCATAAATTCATCAATTACATGCAAATTAAATATAAAACAGATTAAAACTTTTAGTTTTCTGCATATTATGCCAGTTAATCGACTAATTAATCAGGTGGCAATTTTACAAAATAATTGAGCATCAATTCATCAATTACATGCAAATTAAATATAAAACAGATTAAAAATTTTAATTAACATTATTAATTAATTATTAAATTCTGAAATAAGTTCTAATTCAATTTTTTATTTTACATTTTAACATAAAATTATAATAAATAATTATATACTGTATTTAATTGTTATCTTACTTTTGATAATATGATTTTAATTGCATTATTTATAATCAATTATACAATTATATCTTGATATTTTACCACAAACACATTACACATTTTTGATGGGCAACAACTAAGTCAGCTGCTGCATATCAAAAATACAACTTGGGAATAAGGGTGACAAATAAAAAAAATTCAAGAATACATAACAATTACATATCACATATACTTAAAATAGACTAACTAGTAAAAATAATATACGAATACACATTAATGAAAATAGATATCGGCGACGATTAAGAGGCAAGTTTCCCTTGGAAGAAACATTTTCCTTACAACAACAAAGACAAAACCATTCTAATTTTAAAAAATATTAACAGGAAATTGAATATCATAGTGTAGCAATCCCACAAGTCAGAGGAGAATCCACTCATCCCACCCATAAGTAAGTGCATATTTCAATTCTATTCATATATTTCTAAATATATTCCTATATATATTTTTCTAAATGTGTTTTAACAAGCAAATGCTAGCTTCTGGACAATAACGCAAACAGACAGAGAGAAAATATTAATTGAAAGATGTCTCGTCCAGAGGTGAGTTTATATTTGCATTCTATTTATATAATTTTACATATATTTTTGTATATATTCCTATAAATGTGGTGTTTTAACAGGCGAATGCTAGCTTCTGGATGGAGACGCGAA
>NW_019384981.1:162493-167817 GCF_000671375.1 Centruroides sculpturatus | reverse complement strand
TTTTGATGATATGAAACCGTGCTTTGCTATTTGTTTATGCTTCTGACACAATATAGTGCTATAAATTAAGACACTTGGCGGATTTTCTCATCTTTATTTAGTTGATACGTGTGGAAAAAATTACACGTTTCGAGCTCTTAAGCCCCTCTTCAGTCAACTAAAACATTTAAAAAGGATATAACATACACATAAAAAGGAATACACAAGTTTTGTAAAATTCTTAAAAAATAAAACATACCTATCCATACAGGTTTTATAAATTAAAGTAGCAGTTTACTTTCGATATTTTTTCAGCAACATCAGCTTATTCACAGTATTTTTTCTTGTAGCCTACTATAATATTAGGAGAGTATACAACGTATCTATATAAAACTATACATAAGTTTTATAGTATCTATAAAACTATATTCAATTAAGGCATACCTTGAGTACGGCTGTTATTAAGGTTGTACTGTACAAAATTGATTATACCTTTTACTTATAAAACAGTCTTACAAAATCCTTGGTCTAAAATATACCTTAGACAACAATTATCAAATTGGTATACAATTGATTATGCTTTTTACTCATAAATCTGTTTTACTAAATCCTTATTTCCTTTGATAAGCATTGACAATATAATACGAATTTACATAACTTCTACAATATAAATTTACATATCTGACATCTACTATATTTTTACAATATATGATTGTTGATTTATTTAACATTACAGTATTTAATATTATAGATTATTATATGAACTAATGACATTACAATGTCTTGAGGTTGGTAAACAGGATTAACATTTAATATAAATTTACATATTATTTGATTCCCGTTACAACATTACAGTTTTTTGTTATTGTTGATTTATGTAACAGTTCAATCGTTATTATTAATTAGCACATTGATCACAATAATAATAGTTTGAATCTAGTGAATACAATTAATATAAAATTTTTAACCAGTTTTCGTTTATTGAGATGCTAGGATTTTTATTTATACTATTTTGATTTTTGATTATTTCTATACTTTCCTTGAATTTTCTTTTGTATGTATCTCTTTCTCTGTGTAAGATATCTATATTATTTTTATCTATATTACAATTATTCAAAAGGCAGTGTTCATGAAAAGCAGAATTTAGTCTACGATATTTCAAATCGGCTATATGTTCTTTCAATCTTACTTTAACTTTACGTTTAGTTTCACCTATATAAAATTTTTTATTTTCGCACGTACACGGAATTTTATAGACTACATTTTTACTTTCTTCTTTATTTGTTATATTTGTTTTGTTAACTTGTTTTGCATTTAATCTGGAGAGTAGCTTATCATATGTCGGTACAAGTTTTACATTAATTTTTTTGACTTCCTTATTGACTTCTTCGTATAAACCTTTTATGTATGGAAAACGAATGTATTTTATTTCTGCTTGTTTAGGATCTATTCTTATTGTTTTATCTGTTTTTTTTTCCACACGTATCAACTAAATAAAGATGAGAAAATCCGCCAAGTGTCTTAATTTATAGCACTATATTGTGTCAGAAGCATAAATCGATAATGATGTTTTGATTGTATAAAAAAACTCATCAACTAATGTGTATCAGACTTTTTTGTCTTAGAACTTTCTGAAATTTTTACGGAGCGATAATGGATTTCTTAGTTTCATCGAAATTTATAATCACCTCGTGGACATCCTCTACTCCAGGTATTTACCAACTCATTAACCATTGTAAACTTTCTCTCTCGAGAACCGCAGAAGAATCTAGACCAATTTTAGTTCGCTTTATTATAACGTTTTTAACTATATAAATTGTATACTATGTATTTTTTTTTTTTTTTTACAAATAAACGAATGTTTACTTTACCTGGCATTTGTGTGATTCACTTTTGATACGTCCTCAACTATCTTTCATCTAGAAACACGAAACATTAAGAATTGTACTAGCGTTTAATAAATGAGTGTGTTACGCTGTTGTTTAAACGACTATAACTGGTTTAAAAAACTTATAATATTTCGACATGTTTTTACTAGTAAAACATTTTATTACAAAATAATGTACTATCAGACGAAAACCATATTCACGTTGAACAGTAACCAAAACCACATGTTGCAGTCAATATAATATATGTCTAAATCAGAATTATAATTACTTCAGCCCTTAAAATTGTACACGGGATTTTTACGATTGTATATAAATTTTTATACTTAATAAAACTTATTGAATTTCATATTAATTGTTTAAAGATTCGATATTTATTGAAGTTGGGCAATTTTAGATTAATTTAGAATTAATAATAATGTTTCTAACAGTTATGACGGATGACGAAAAACAATGTACAAGATTCATAATGAATGAAAAAAAAAATTCAAATTTACTGAGTAAAATATAATTTTAAAAAGTTGGAAATTCTTAGCCCTAAAGAAATAAAATATCGTGGCGTGAAAGATACGAGCGAAAGTTTCAAAGCTGGATCAACACTTGCAGACTAAGTCGAAAGGAGGTGTGAAATTATTAACCGATCACATTAATTGTAGCAGAACGATCGACATTAAAATTATTTAATTAAACTATAATTTGTTTTTCCATTTGAAACACGTGTCTTTATATCTGGATACCTGAAATTTTAGATTAATTGATTTCTTCGAACTTATAAAAGGATGGTATTAAAAACAGTGTTTGCAACACTAAATATATTCTAATATACGGTTTGGAGAATATAAAAATTCTTCATTATTGTTTTAATATTGAATTGAATAATTTACATATTGCAATATGAAAAATGGTTATATTAATTATTACATTCACTGGATTTAGTAACACAATATCAGAAACAATACACACATGTGGCGACATTCCGCAAAACTCGAAATACAGAATAAAAAGTAAACACGTCATTTTTATTGTATTTCTACGTGGTAGGATCCAAAAATTCGAGGAGGGCTTATAGTTTCTCGCTTTGAATAGTTTAAAACACCAACGCAATATCACCTTCAAAGTAATCTTTGGTCCACGATACATTGTTTTCCAGTGCTGGTACAGCTTGTGGAAGCTTTACTTGATGGTGCGGTATGATGTTGCCACCCACAGATATTATTTTTAATTTTTGGTATTTCTCACATTTATGTTTTGTAAATTTATTACTGTTTGAATGCTCAATAATTTAATTATATCTAGTTATTTTATACATTTTCTACAACTGTAACCATTTAAATTATTAATAAATGGGTCTCATAACTCTCGTGAAAAAAGGAGAGAACTAGTATGGTGAGCATTAGTTAAAGCAGATTTTGCCCTGTCTTTTTTTGCGGCAACGGAAAGCATAAACACAAAGATCATTTATTACATAACATAATTTTGGTCCGTCGAGGCGGATTAAGTCCGATAACAAAGAATCACAATCAGTGAGGAACGTTTCTTCAAGAAAATTTTTGATGCAGTGCGTTAAGCTTAACCTCGTGGTTATTGCGTTGGTTGGAATATCGAGCAAATTTCAGTACAACATTAGCAAGTGGGTAGAAAGTTTCTATTGTCTCTCAGGATTTGTTCAGTAAACGTAACCATATTAGTTTAATATAGCATATCGCAAGTTAGTATTCATCATGGACATCGACAGTGGAAGCGTCGACAATGGTTGAACGTGACTTCTACGTGAACGATTTGATGACAGGTAAAGACGAAGGCCAGGGGGCAGTTTATTTGTTTCAACAGCTTACAGAGATGCTAAATAAAGGACAATTTTATTTTCGCAAGTTGATCTCGAATGACAGGACAGTAACATCAGCCTTACAACAATCTGAGAGTACTGACTATCATCACATTAAGGTATCTGAATTAACGAAGGCTTTAGGTTTTAATTGGAGCACTAAGGAAGATATAGTTTACTTCGTGTTGTGCAAATTCTCTAGTCAACCACCTACAAAGCGTACTGTAATTTCAGACATCGCACGACTATTTGATCCATTGGGTTGGTTAGCACCAGTCACAATCAAGGCCAAAATGATGCTCCAATGTCTTTGTACAATTGGAACACCATGGGATGAATTGTTACCTACAGTCATTGCAGAACAATGGAAAGGCTTTAGGGCTGAACTTCAAACATTAACAGAAATAAAAATACCATGTCATGCTATTGACAGAAAATACCCACTTCAACTGCATGGGTTTGCTAACGCATCTGAACGAGCTTATGCTGCTGTCGTGTACAGTAGGCAACAAATTCAGGGAGAAGTTATAATCAAGATACTCTGTGCAAAGATTAAAGTGGCTCCATTGAAGGTTGTGACTCTTCCTAGATTAGAACTCTGTGCAACACAACTCTTAGCTAAGCTAATGCATCGAGTGAATCAACAATTGCAAATAAATAAAGAAAACATTTTCGCTTGGTCAGATTCAACTATAGCTTTGTCTTCGATTCAAAGTGAGTCTAGAAATTGGAAAACTTTCGTGGCAAACTGAGTAAGTGAGATTCAGACGTTTCTTCCTCTACAACACTGGAAGCACGTTAAATCCAAAGATAATCCTGTAGATTATGCGTCACGTGGGCTTAACCCAGCTGCGTTAAACTCGTGTGGTCAATGGTGGAGTGGACCAAGGTTTCTTTACGATGAGGAACTAACTTAGAAGGTAAGTACAATCAATTATTATAATGTTCACGAAGAAAGAAAGGTGACAATGGTCGCTTTCACAGGCAAAACTCATATTGAAGATCCTTTGAATATAAGAAAGTCATCTTCATTGTTCATGGTTAAAACTTCAACGCATCCTTGCTTATTGCAGATTTATCAACAACTGTAAGAAATAAAAGAAAAATAAGACAGTTAACTCCAACAGAAACAAAACATTCTTCCGTCTTCATTGTTTGACATGTATAGCAGGTTTGCTTTAGAGATGTTTTTGAAGCAATTAAAACAAATAACTCAAAACAGATTATGCGCACTCACAGCATTTGTTGATGAACAGTGCTGTCTTCGAGTTGGAGACAGACTGTAGAATGCAAATACAGTAGAACCTCGATTATCCGGACTAATTGGGGGTGAAGGTAGTCCGGATAAGGAAAAATCCGGATAATCGAAACAAATACTTTAATTTATCTTTTAATAATAATATAACACGTTTTCTTTTCGATGGCATATCGGTAATATTAAAAGTAATACTGTATTTAAATCGTGATCAAATTTTCAAGAAACAAATGTTCGTATTGAATTTGGACTACTACTGACCAATGCTAACAGACTACCTATTGTTTAAAAGACCCTCTGATGGCGCAAAAAGACGAATTTTATAAAATAAAAAGCAGTTGAAACTGCATTTTTATGAATAAAAATTTGACAAACTATT
>NW_019384981.1:148727-156924 GCF_000671375.1 Centruroides sculpturatus | reverse complement strand
TCTTAACACTTCCTTTGTTACTTAACACTTCCATTGTTAACACTTCCACTGTTAACACTTCCATTGTTGACACTTCCATTGTTACACATCTTCGAAGTCAACCACTTTCAAGCCCATATCTCCCGCACCCTTATAGCTATCGAGACGCGACCACCCCTATGCACGAATGGAGACTTGGGGCTACTATCACATACAAACACCATTCACGTGCGATGTGTAGTTTTGGCGGAAAAGTGAAATATAGGGACATACATGTCCATTTATATATAGATTATTTAGGAGGTTACATTGTTTATCAACTACTGCCATCACTCGGTTGTGATGAATGCAAAAATATATTAACAGCAAAACCTGAAGATGCTGCACCAGAGAAGACATTTACATTTATCAAAACTCGAGGAGGTTTGTTATATCCAAGCTATAAGCTTTGCCAATTGATGTACTGGGCAGAAAGCAAAGTATGTGAAAAATTAACAAATCCAAACATGGGATGTTTATTTTTCAATAATGGATATTGTATTAAATCAGTGTTCTGTTACATCGATGATAGGATGTGACAATGCCGGTCAAAAGTCCTACTTGACCTCCAGATTTTTGCACTTTTTTCCCTGTCGATTGCATTTTTTCAGGCGAACGGGAATCAATCATTTATTTCACCAGTTGAAAGTAAAAAAAAAACATAGAAAAATTCTCACTTAAACGCAATTTAACAAAGAAAAATCAACTAAATAATATGTATAAAATAAACAAAAACAAAAAACAATACACACTTAGGAAAAATAATAATGATAAATAAATGGTACAAAAACTAGAAATTGTTGAAAAAAAATAGAAATTAGTGACTTTTTTGGTACTGAAGTTTGCCTGCTAATTCTTCGATTGCAGGTTTATACTTGGTGCATTCAAGGCTAAGCAAGCGCCATTAACTTCATCTGTTAGCCGGTTTGTTTTACTCGTTTTAATATTATTTAATGCTGAGAACAAAGTCTCACAAAAATATGTTGATGAAAAAATGATTAGCAAAGCCATCGCTAGATTTTTTATATCGCTAAAAGTGTCAGGTATTCTGTTCCATGCACTCAAAATTTCTTGTTCGTAGTTGCACTCTTCTTCGTTATTCAAACGATTTCGTTCCAGATTTTCAAGTTTCGATTTTAAGTCGAGAAACACGCGAGTCCAAATGCTATTTTGAAAATCTGTAAGTTGCATCTCTAAATTATCAATTTGCATCCGTTGGAAATCTTTTAATTCCAAAGAACTGTAAACAACTACATCCGGATACTTAATTATTTTAATGGTCTGTTCTAACCTTACTTGCTAAAATTAATAGAAGTGGCGGCGACGTAACGAAAATACATATGCGATGGAAGGTGTTTAATGTTTTATTAAGTGTCATTTATTTATCCATAAACCTGGTTTTGGGTTTAAATAAAAGCTTTTTCATTCTTATAATAAAATTCATATAGAAAATTATGAAATCGAACTCGGAGGTTATACATCTTTTAATAAAAAGAAAACATTCCATCTTACAGCGATTCCATCTAGTGCTCTTGTAGCGATTGCAGTGCCCTTGGTGGTAACATTTGTCTCTAGTTGATTTTAGCAACGAGCGTAGATAGAAAGTCGAAAGACCAGTTATTTAATTTAATTAATCTACCGACTCTGGTAGTACTAACTTTGGGTACGTTCGTAAAGTCAAACGAGTTAAACGCGTTAGTAACGAATCGTTCGAATAGTAGTAGTCTCNGAGAAGATGTTTATGTTTTCCAGCAGTAAAATAACCGTTTCCACCAAGGCCTCTTACGCTTGACGGATTCTTCCACCATTTTTTCGGACTCCTTTCTGTCCAGTTCAATCTCACGTGACCTTGTCTCCACCGTCTATTCTGGAACTTCCAGATATTGCCGTTGTAGATAATGGACGAGAGACGAAGCGCTGTCGTCCTGAGTTACGACGACCACCCGTTTGACGCCGGGTGTATGCGACTCCTCCGCATCTTTCGGAAGCACCCGTATTACACGAGACAAAGACGACGCGCTATCCTCGGGCTCAGCATGGCCCGAGGCACACACTTCTTCAATTCTTTGAAATTATCCATCTGCAAAGAAAAATGAGCGAATGTTGTGAAAACAGAACTTGCATTAAAGTGTAGAGTATAGCGGTGTGAATTTCAAGTGGGATATAATGTGTATATAAACCATAGCGGGGGATAACAATTTCACGTATTTATTAATTCTTATTTTGCTTTTACAGTTCCATTGAATTTGGACTAAACGAAAATTAACAATAAAAAGGGTAAAAATTATCTTGTAAAATAAATGGAAAGACTTCATTGGGCGCCTCTGTGACCAAACTGTTCAATTGTTATCTAAATGGCGCTTTATCGGAAAATCATTGCCACTAATTGTGTTATTCGGCTTAACAATGTTCAAAAATACCTAAATTTATAAAGTTCGTAGTCTGAACTTCCGATAAAATCACTGCAAATGATGAAAAACTCAGAAAAACGCTCGAAATCAATGACTTTACATCGCACGAACCAAAAATCCAACCGTTTGCAATAACAATAATCGATCGCTAATACGATTTCTAACCCAAGTTGTCTTTTGGCACCTGACAGATCGAGTCCAAACACGGAGAATAGCTCACTGCTGTTACTGATACGTTTTGAAATAAATACATTTTTAATTACAATGATATATAGACTTGTTATATGAAATATTTTGTTTTCGTAATATCTAGAGTAAAAACAATAAGAAAAATAAAAATATTGTAGTCTTAAGAATTTAGGGGAGAGATCCTTCAAAAAATAAATAAAATTGATTTTTTTTTTAATTCCAATTTTTATGTAATTCGAACATCTTTTAACGTTTGTTCGAAATACGTCACACATGACGACTCACAGTTCGATTGTGTTTCTGTTCGGAGTCGGACGTGCTTTTCTTGCGCTCGTCAATCAATTGTGTGCTGTTTTTTGCTGTTTGCGGACTTTTCGAAAGAAGATGAAAGATTTTTGAGTTAATTAAGTCTTAGTCCATATTGAACCTAGACGTAAGAATTTATTTAATATTACTTGGAGAATCGGTCCCAGAAGCTGTTTTCCTTTTCGATTCCAATGTTTTAGATTTAAAAAGACAGCTGCGGAGAGCATTTTGCTTTTCTTTTTATGGTTTTTGCTTTATTAATTTAAGCTTTTGTTTTCACTCGACTAATTGCAAATTTTCTTTTTTACAGAATGAAGAGGTTGGTGGGGTTTTGGAGGCGGTGGTGCCGGAGGGAGGGAGGTCCTCGGAAGGCGCGGAACGAGTTCTGTTGGACTCGTATCGCGCCCGAAGAGACGGTGAAAGAGCGGGGGCTCGACGAGCGAGAGGCAGCGGGCGAAGAACACCTTCCCCAAGTGCGTGTGGCGTGGCATCCTCCCGGAGTCCGGATTATGTGACGCTACACTCTGGGTTCGATGCACTTGGCCAAGGGGTATTCAATTGGGACACAGGATGTGCAAAGTCTATTCGTCATTTCTGGTACTAATTTTGATTATCACGTCGATGACATCACGTGCGTATTCACTTTATTAACGACAGGAGCAGACGAACTGAAACAGTCACCTCAGTCAGAGGTGGATAAAACAGTTATTTCGAATTGGGGCTAGACTAATGCAACTGAAGTAAGAAATATACCTCGAATTCAGAATCAGTGGACGTGCTCGCAGTCATTAGGTAAACAAGGAATCATAATAACCCAGACAACTACCGATAGAAACGCAGGAAGTCCTGCATGGAGAAATAAAAGTTCAGCTCATAGTGCAGTTTTAATGCCTAATCAGTAAAGACCTATACAACCAAAGACCTTCGTCAATAATAAATCGATTTCGTACTACAGTTGCAAAATCACGTACAGAAAAGAAATATAGCTTCAGTGCCTGTGTTTAACGTTCATAGTCACCGAAACTATATTTCTTTTTCTGCAAGTACACATCAGCGCCTCACTTGTAGCCACACTTTAGAAAGCGGACCCTTATAGGCAGCTGTCTTCAACACTTTCGGTGTCTACAGGGTTTTTGGCGATTGTCTCCTCTGGAATTCTAGCAACTCTCTTCATCTTTATCAGGTAGACTACGGACACCACTCTTCTGCTGTTTACTGAATATATCCCTTCGGCTCTCTACCGTGTTTCTGCAAACTTTGAGTAACTCACCGGGAAGACGCGCTGGTTTTCTGGATCTTGGACTTGAGCTCTTGGAACCTCCCTCCTGCCAAGTTGGTAAATTTTTTTGTCGCTACCAACTGGTTCTCTCTTCGGTCTGCTCCAGACAACCTCTGGTTTTTTGCAGCAGATTTTCCAAGGCTGTTGGGCCCTCTTTACACTTCTATCACTACACTTTTCCCAGTCGAACTTCCAGTACTCAGGGTACGAAGACCGTTCGGCCACTGGTGACTGCTCGTCGAGTTGACATTTTCTGGTTGGTCGCGTTCTGCCTGTTCGTCCGCCACGGGGATGCAACTGCCTAGCCGAAGTCGGAATGGGGAGGAATCGGAGGAGAGAGCCACCCGAGTCTCGGGACCGTGGTTTTGTTGCTGCGGACGGCTGCGGGTCCCTTGGCCTATGCGATGATCCTCTTCGATTTTCCTCGACTCGTCCTTTGCACCCGGATGCGACATTCTATCCGGATTCGACACTTTTCACCTGGACATGACACTTTTTAACAAACGTGACCTCTCTTACCCGGACATGACCCACGGACTTGTCTCTCGAACGTGACACTCGGTCGACGACAACGGATTTGACTCCCGATTGTGACCCTCCGGACGTGACACGTTTCTTCACCGGACGCGACTTTCGGCCGACATTTCTTCCCAAACAGCTGTTATGAGGATTGAGCTTCCGGTTAAGGTAAATTAAATTAAGTTACGTTAGGCTAGGCTAGGTCAGGCCCTTCGCTCTTCTCATAACACTGTTCGGGAAGAAAGACTGTTTGATAAAGGTAATAATGTTGACCTTAGGTAATAAACGAATAAACTTCTGCTTTCTCACTGTCTTTTTGTTTTGTAGGAACATTTGGGAGGGAGATTCTTCTCCCTCCCCACCATTACTACGAAGAGGACCAATTGGCCATTTATCGTACAACTTGTACAAGTGAATATTTTCCGAAATATACGATGGTAAGAACTCTTTCGTTTGATTTTTTAACGCATCTTTTCATATAGTAATTGACTGTTTTTATGTTTTTAGACATACCGAAGATGAACAAACACATACACACACACGCACGCACACGCACGCGCGCACGGATATAACATCACTGTACACAAAGATATACACCGTTTAACCTTTACCCGAATTCTTGCACTGGCGCACTTACACGTCAAGCGCCTCGTTCTGTGTAATTCGACACAATGAAACAACCCGAACACTCGCTTCCCACAAATCCAGCCTCTGGGTCTTCGTCCCGGGAAGTGGAAACGCCAATTTTAAAGATTAGAAGACTAAATTGGCGGCCGAAGGGGCTCTGATAATCACAACTTGCATGGATTAAATGGAATTTCATACATTCGCATCAAATGTCGGTCGTATTTCAGTATTGCTAATTCTTACCTAAGATGATTAATTAAAGATCTTGGTGCTCATTGTATAGTTCATTACACTTGCAGTATGGCAGCTGGTGATTTTTTGTTTTGTTTTTATTTTATAAACGCAATGTAGCGTAATAACGATCACTTGTTTTGTTTTGTTTATGGAGGGCACTAAGAGAGGAGCGTTTTAATTTTACCCATGCTTGATTTCTGAAGATCCACAATTTGGGCTGCCGGGCAGCCTTAATACATCAGGTACAAATCGCCCTGGGGTCTTCAACAGCTGAAATTCGATCTCAGGGAGGCAGACTGAAGTCCTAACCGCTCAAACATTTGGCAGTCATCTTCTTATACTGTGTTGAAAGTATAACAAGTAGCGACACTTGCATATAAACAGTTTCTTATAACTTGCATATAAACAGTTTCTTATTGTACACCAGACTTAGTTGGTTTGCAATGTACTGTACCATATCTCTTACATAATATATTCTTTCGGTGAAAAATTGCTATTCGATGTACACCATTTTGTTCACGACGCGTTTTTAGGAATTTAAGTATGACATATATTGAGGACATTCTGTATTTAATAATAACAGATGAAATTTGATCCAATAATTTAGTGTCTTATATCAGAAGTCGCGGTAGTGATTCCCCGGCAAGTAAAAAAGTCGCTGACTGACTACAAATACAAGAATCAGAGTTGCCGATTTTCGGGGATCGATTTCTTCGCCTCTGAAACATCTATAGTAACTCTGAATATCTCGTTCGAAGGAAAATTCGGATATGTCGGATCCCGTCCCTCACCACCAGGCCGCCCCATTGTGGGCCTGGCCGAACGCATAACGGGCTTGCTAATGAAGGCCCTCTTAGTGCCCACAGGGTGAAAAGAGTTTAAATTAACTCTAGGACCGGCGAAACAATACATGCCCGGAGAAGCAGTAATATTGTCTGCCACACACATAATCAAAGGAGTTCCTCTAAAAACGTGAGAATGATTTGCTATTAATTTTATCAAGTTAACTTCATTAATGTTTTTTTAAATGTGCTAACTTAAATATTTCATGTAGTACATTATAGGCATGAATTTTAATATATTGGATATTCTACTAGAGCAAATTATTAAATGTTAGAAAGGTTTTCTTCACGGTTTGTAACACTAGAACCTTGCGTAGTACCAGAGTAGGTAGATTAGTAAGTCTGTATCTCTAAAACGATCAACGCGATGTCTCACAAGAAATGAAAAATCATCTAGGAAGAGATCCCGAAAAGACAATACCAAAGGTAAATATTTATATGTTTTTTATGTAATCTTAATCCTCAGTGAGTCGTGTAACTTTTTGCCCTTGCCTGAGTCGCAGTGGGTCTCTCGGACCCCGTGTTTTAATATAAAATTATTAAATTTTATCTATCGCGTAAAAAAAAAAAACTACAATTTCGCAGTTAAATTCTGCGCTTTGTTTTCTTTCTTTCTTTCTTGCTATATTGATGACAAAATTGCGTTTTTAATGTTTATTTTTATATAATTTGATAGCTAAGCGACACGATTGTTGCGTAGCTATCATTCTTTTATTTATATTATTCCATAACTTCTAGTTGTTTGATTCTGTTTGAACAAGTAAGCATTTTTTCAGAATTTTCTGGTGGAAAATTGACTACAATAAGAAAATCTCTCCCTTTACGTAAATCAAGGTAAAACTGTAAACAAATGTTAGATAATCGCTATTTTCATCGTTTTTCAGCTCCAATTTAGCTCTAATTTACATATTTATTGAAGTTATTTAAACGAATAAGTGTTTTGATAGAAACATTTCGTGGCAAAATTGTCCGCAAAACTAAAATACTTTTGGTTTAATTATTTCCCGCGATTACGCAATATCTAGAAGTAATGAGTTTCCCGGTAAATTTTTTGACTGGAAGGTTTTGCTAAGACATGTAGTCCAAGTAAAGTCAAATAAAAAAAAAACCTTCTAACCGCGTGTTGATCGGACTGTACGTTAGAAGAATATAAATTTTTTTCAGTATTTTTATATTTAAAAAAATGTTAACTAAAGATTGAGCTGGGTTTGTGAGACCCACTGTGATTCACTGAGGGCTATCTCTCTGTGGCCCAACTTTCCTTATAAAGATTAATTGTCTGATATTTTTTTAATCAATCAAAACCGACTTCGTGTAATGATTTTATAATCTTGTATTAAACTCTTAACTTATGTTTTCTTTTCAATTAGCGTTTCTTTGGAATGATAAGACAAGGAAGTGGAAGCAATTCTCATCCCACAACAGTGCAGTTCTTATACCTGTACAGTTTGGTTCGTCCACCCAAACGAGCATCAGTTCAAACTGGCCCTGTATCTTCCCTTATTACTTTAAAAAATCTTCTTTGGAGTCATAAAAAACCATTTAAGGAAGTTCAAGAACAACTGGAAGAACATTTACAAAATTTGCTTTCTAATCCAAGCCTGTCCTACGGAGATACTAGTGATAGTGAATTATTAGATCATGATTATTGTACACCAGAAACATTTAAGTTTATCCTACATTATTTAGGAGGTTATATTATTTATCGTCTACTGCCATCACTCGGTTGTGATGAATGCAAAAATATATTAACAGCAAAACCTGAGGATGCT